>NW_004949115.1:1303319-1320654 GCF_000317375.1 Microtus ochrogaster
GGGAGGAGGGGGAGGGAAATGGGAGGCTGGGAGGAGATGGAAACTTGTTTTTTTTCCTTTTCTCAATAAAAAAAAATATACACAAAAAAAAGAGGAAATGAATATCAACAAAATTACACAGAACAAAGTCAAAAGTTTGTTTTATGAAACAGGGTCTCTCTATGTAGACTTGTCTATTTGGGAAATCACTATGTAGACCCTGCTGGCCTTGAATCAAAACAGAAAGTTGATAGCTAAAAATCTCAATATTGAAATGAAAATTTCAATCTAGGGAGTCAATAAATTCAAATTAGCAAAAGAAACTACCACAAAATTTAAAGCTAAGACAATTAAAATTATCTTGTTTGGAAGATAAACAGGAAAATTAAAGAAAATTAAGCAGAACCTGAGTCATCTTAAATGAACCCGTTAAACATACCAGCATTTGCTTTATGGTAGTCTGCAACAAAAGGACAGAGAGAATGACTCAAAGAACATTTAAATAAATAGTATCAGAAGGCTTTTCTAATATGGTGAAAGATATTACTATGCACATCAAAAATTTCTATGCAGAATAACCTCAAATAAATCCACAGAGATCCCTTATAATCCAACTGTCAAAAGACACAAAGGTAAACCCGAATACACAAGAATTCAGAATAAAATAATTTTATAAAGAGACATAAGTAAACTATTAATTTTGCAGATGACATGATAATCAGAAAGAAAAATCTCATACAATCTCATAAACAATGAACATATTTGACAGAATTGATTGGAATCTGTTAATAAGCAAAAGAAAACATTTGGCACAAATAATTAGAATCTATTAGTAAACAATGAAAATATTTGGCACAATTGATTGTATAAGACCATGCCAGAATTTTTTATACACAAATACAATGAAACAATTCTAGTGGCTGGAAATATGACTCATTGGTTATAAACACTGGGTGTTCTTGAAAAGACCCAATTTCAAGTACCAGCATCCACATGGTAGCTCCCAACCATCTGTAACTCTAGTTCCAGGGGATCAGTCATCATCTTCTGGGCCCCACAGGCAGGAGGCATTTATGGAGTGTACATATATAGATGCAGACAAAACACCCATATACATAAGATAAAATTAAAATTAAAAATTACACTTACAGTATAATCCAAACAAGTTATTGAGGGATAAAATTTAATCCAAGAGATGAAACTATCAAACATCAAGAAATAATAATTTCAAAAGACCCATGTAAATAGAAAGACATTATATGTTCCTAGATTGAACAATTTAGCTTTTTAAAGAATTACAATATTCAAAGCAACCTATATATTTAATGAAATTATTGTTAAAATTTCAACAGTTTTTTTTCAGAAATGGTAAAGTCAGTCTTCAAACTGCATGAAAGTCAGTCTTCAAATCTCATGGAATTACAAAGGGACCCAAAGACCAAACAATCCATTTAAAAATGGGGTACAGAGCTAAAGAGAGAATTCTTAACAGAAGAACCTCAAATGGCTGAGAAACACTTAAGGAGATGTTCAACATCAGGGAAATAAATGCAAATTAAAATGACTCTGAAATTCCATTTTAAACCTGTCAGAATGGCTAAGCTCAAAAACACTAATGACAGTTTATGATGGAGAAGATGTGAAGCAACAAACACTCCTCTATTTCTAGTGAGAGTGCAAATTTGTACAGACACTTTGGATGTCAGTGTGGCAGTTTCTCAAAAAACTTGAAGTCAACTTACCATAAGACCTAGCTTGGGTATATACAACTCTTGAGCATATACCCAAAGGGTGCTCAATCATACTACAAGAACACTTACTCAAATATGTTCATAGTAGCATTATTCATAATAGCCAGAACCTGGAAACAACCTAGATATCCCTCAACCAAAGAATGGATAAAGAAAAAGTGGTCCACTTAGACAATGGAATATTACTAAGTTGTTTTTTAAAATGACAGGAAATTTGAAAGCAAATGAATGGAACCAGAAAAAAAAATCATCCTCATTGAGATTACCCAGACCCAGGAAGACAAACATAGTATGTACGCACTCATAAATGGATAGTAGCTGTAAAGTAAAGGATAACCATGCTACAATTCACAGACCTAGAGAGGCCAGGTAACAAAGAAACCTCAAGGTGTGAGGTGGGGGGGGCACATGCATCTCCCTGGGTAGGGGAAATAGATCTTCTGGGTAGACTGGGAGCAGATAGGGATGGGAATATGAGGGATCAAGTGTGTGGGGTGGATGGAAGAGGACAGTACTGAAAGACATGACTGGAAAGAGGTGACATTTCAGGGTCAGATAGAAACCTGGTACAAGAGAAACTCCCAGGAATCTATAAGAATGACCCCAGCTAAGACTCCTTGGAATAGTGGACACATATCCTGAGCTGGCCATCTCCTGTGATCAGCTAGGTACCTAGTCCAATTGTCATCAGAGAGCCTTCATCCAGTAACTGATGGAAACAGATGCAAAAACCCACACCCAAACATTAGGCCAAGCTGGGAATCCTGCTGAAGTGAGGGAGGAAGAATTGTAGCAGTCTGAGGGGTCATGGACATCACAAGAAAACCCACAGAAACAACTAATCTGGGCTCGATGGAACTCATAGAGTCTGAACTGACAACCAGAGAGCCTGCATAGAGCTGATGTACTCTGCATCTTTTCATGTATCAGTACATCATTTTTGTAGAAATATCTATTCAAGGCCTTTGCTTATTTATTCTATTTTTTAAAAACTATCTTTTCTCATTTTACCTACCAATCCCAGTTACCACTCCCTCCCTTCCTCCCACTCCCCCCACCTTTCCTTCCACCACCACCCCTCCACTCCTCAGAGAAGGTAAGGTCTCACACAGGGAGTCAACAAAGTCTGTCACATCACTTGAGGAAGGACCAAGCCACTCCCCCCTGCATCTAGGCTGAGCAAGTTATCCTTCCAAAGGGTATGGGCTCCAAAAAGTCAGTTCATGCACTAGAGATAAATCCTGGTCCCACTGTCAGTGGCCCCACAGACTGCCCAAGCCACACAACTGTCACCCACATTCACAGGGCCTACTTTGGTCCTATGCAGGTTATCATTCAACACTATAAAAATGAAAAGTGAAAATATAACAAATAAATGCAATATGTTTAATTAGGATGACCATATTAAAAAATTTTAAAGATATTGGTGAAGATATATTAAAGCTGGAATACATGATTCTAGCTCTATGAAATATTCAGAATGGATAAATCTAAAATGATGGAATACAGTATGATGGTTTTCTGAGCTTAGGGATGGGCAGAATGGACACAATGTACTTATTTGATGTCAGGTATTATTTTGCAATAATAAAAATATTTGGAGCTAATTAGGGCCTTTATTTCATACTGTGCAGAACAACAATTCTGAGTGGTTCAAAAGCATTAAGTATATAGAATAAGTATAAAGAATTCTAGTACACAATGCAAAAAGGAATGATAAATTTTTAAAAATTAAAAAATGGGATGATGTATAATTCCCCTCTGTAGGCTGTGAACATCATTAGTTAATAAAGAAACTGTCTTAGGCCTGCACAGGGCAGAATAGAGAGAGGTAGGCGGGAAAAACTAAACTGAATTCTGGGAGAAAGAAAGTTGAGTCAGAGAGAGGCCATGTAGCCACTGCTGGAGACAGACGCTGGAACTTTACCCAGTAAGCCACAGCCTCATGGCAATATACAGATAAATGGATATGGGTTAATTTAAGATATGAGTTAGCCAGAAATATGCTTAAACTATTGGTCAAAAAGTATTGCAAATAATATGGTTTCTGTGTGATTATTTCATGACTGAGCAGCTGGGAAATAAACAAGCAGCCTCCTTACAACAATAGCACATCATCAAAATTTTAAATTCTCCTAATTCAAATATACAATTAGGAAAAAGAAAATATTATTCACAGACTAGGCAAATAATTTGTGTATCCTTGGATCACACACAAACAACATATATTTTAATACACACATGACAAAAATGCATAATTAAAGTGTGTCAATATCTTATAATTACAAATATACTCTAATTTTTATAATATTTACAACATTTTAGGAAGATATTTGTCTCAAAACAAATTTTCAATAACCGCTTGAAAAGATTACAACCGTCAGAGTTTGCCCTGGCAAGATGGCACAGAAAGCTGGCATTTTAAAACAACACAGGTTTTTTTCCTGCTGCTGAGTCAGGAAAATTTCAAAATGGAGGACGTACCATACTCAGCACTTTGATTCTGAGATGAGCGTGCAGCACAGAAATCCTTTTCATCCAACTTACATCCAAATCTGACACATAGAACACTGCGCAGTCTGAAAACACGTCTCCGTCAGGAATTCGCCATGCTCTTCTGCCTGCCTAAGCCTGATTTGGCCTTCTGCCCAGGTGCAGGCGGGGAGCGCTGAGCCATCAGCACATCTCAGAGCACTCTCCTTCCAATCCCAAGTGGGAACACAAACATCCAGTCCCATAAAATCCATTGAAATGCTTTAAAGCCAGAGTTCACGCTGGCAGCACAGCCCCAAGAAGCCACACTTTAAAATGACACAGCGTTTTTTTCTGCTGCTGTTGCTGAATCAGGAAATCTCTCTATAGCACGCCACCAACAAACAGCAAAAATCTGTGTTAAACTCTTTCTCCCTTATTTTTAACCCTTCTCAGGTTTTTTAAGTGGATTTAGTCCATCACGTCGGGCGCCATTTGTAGTAATAGGAGCAGCGGGGCTGTGTCCCCAGCACCCCGCTGCCCGCAAGGCAGCTTTACCTGAAATAATTACATGGACACTGTATTCTTTTAAACACCGCTTGGCCCATTATATCTAGCCTTTTCTCGGCTAACTCTCGCACCTGGACTAGCCCATCTCTAATAATTGCTGTAGCCCACAAGGTGGCTTACCAGGGAGATTCTAGCCTACGTCCATCCTGGGTCGGAGCTTCATCGTGTGTGCCTCAGAGAGCAGAGCTCTCGCCTCTGCCCGCAAGAGTGGAGCATCGTGTCTCTCTGAGGCCTCTGCCCCTGAGAGGAGAGCTGTCGAGTCTCTGACCTCACTTCCTCTTCCTCCCAGAGTTCTGCACTGTTTACTCCTCCCACCTGTTTTAACCTATCAGGGCAAGCAGCTTCTTTATTTAATTAACCAATGACCTTCCTCCATCAAAAAATGAAAATGCAACTTAAAGGAACAAGATAATTACTTCATATCCACCAAGATGTCTATAATTAAGAAGATCCTGATTGAGAGCTAGTTGTGGAGGCTCATGTTTTTAATCCCAGCATTTGAGAAGCAGAAGCAGGTGCATATTTGTGAGTTCAAGTTCAGGTTGGTCTATACTAGAAGTTCCAGGCTAGTCAGGACTACACCATGAGACCTTGTCTCACCAATAGTAAAAGGAAAGACCTCTGTACTGTATGTGCAGCTCCAGGATAGAAAGCATGCCTATCATGTGAAAGTCCCTGCATTCCACTCCCAGTAGGCAAAATATCCTACAAACCTGCTGGTGGAAATATAAAATAGTACAATCCCTTCAGCAAATGCTTCTAGTGTTGATTATAAGGTTAAACATATACTTGTATGACCCAGGAATTTTATGCTTTTCATTCATCCAAGAGAAATGAAAATCACATGTCCAAAGTGTCTTGTATGCAAATATTCACAGTGACAAAGCAGTTTGACATTTTTTTAATGTACCAGGGTAGAGTGAAATTTGCAAAGATAAGAATCTGTGTGACTTTATTTAGAGTGCTGAAACTGGTCAGTACTTAATTGTTGTGACTAAGCATGTTTGTCAAAATTTGTTAGTGTTTCTGATAAGTCTTGGTGCATGCTATCATATGTAAATTATACTCCAATAATAATGATTTTAAAAAGAAAATAAAAGAGGAGGCAGAATTGAGACCTGGACTCTTTCAGTAAGATGTCCCCAGGCAACTCCCATGAGGGATGCTTCATTGAGGTCTCTGTTTGTGCCAAGGAATGCGGAGGCAAAACATTGTTGGAATAGCTAAGTTATTCACTTGTTTCCTTAAATTTGCTAAATGCCATGCTGTATTTACAGAAATATTCAAAGTATTTATTTAAATTGCCTTTGGGTAATATGGCATAATCAACATATGTTTAACATATATGCAGAGAGACATTCTTAGCTCTCCTTTTATTATTACTCAGTTTAACCAAAAATAATCTAGCAATTTAAAATCTAAAGATGTTTCATACAAAATTAGAGAAAGTACTTTCAGCAGATCTTCCCTGGAGCTTCCTACCAACTTGTTAGCTCTAATTTTCTCTTTAGAATTATTCCAATTGCTCCATTTTTCTATTTCTCTGTTGGCAACATTTCATTTCCAATCATCTACCACATTTCCCAAAGTACATCTGTTTTTAATTACAACAAATATCGGTATATACACAAATGATAAAATGATTAAGAAATATCCATAGAGATAAACTAAAAACTTGTTTTAATACCATCCTTTGGACTTATGGTAAAATGCTAGAGACAAAGAAAATTGACTGAAACAAATAATTTAGGCCTATGATTGATTCTACTTGTATTTCAATATATATTACACATATCACTCACACACACATATATGTATACAATTATAATTTAATCTTAGTTGTATTTGAAGAAGACATTACAGATCCCATAGAAAGTCAGTTATCATTTAAGGGATATTATCTTTGTCAGATATTATTGCACCTTAGTCTAATAATAATAGTGGGATTAATAGAACATTAAGCCATAACTAAAATCAAGTATGACATTAATGTTCCAAACTAAACCATTCCACTACACTGCCTTAGGCACTTCAAAGTTAGCTAGTGCATACATTTTGGACAACCATTCCAAGAGAGACACATTTCCTGCCTACTGCACAACACCAAAATGTTAAAGCAGACTGTCTTCCCAATTACTCATTTTTTTTGGTATCCAAGATAGACTCTGAGCATTCCCTCTCTGCTTCATTAATAAAGTCTAGCCTAACAGCTTGCTGTGATCAAACATATGAAGGCAGCAATGTGGAAAAGCTAAACGTACCTCCTACACTCCCTTATGACTACCTGACAAAGGAATGACTCAGAGATGTGCAGAATCCTCAAAGAGCATGACCATGGCACGCCTAAGGGAATGCCATTCTCATTTCTCCGGAGCAGCTGCATTCCCCTTTACACTTTCAGACACAATGAGAAAGCCTACATCCCCTTGGCAATAGATACCTTTGTTCAAATCTCAAAAAGGTTGCTGTACATAACTAATCATCAATGTGCTTAGAAATTCTAACTATAACTAAGAAAATGGATAGAAGAAAAAAGAAAAAAAGAACTAGTGTATTTTATTGCTATCGATCATACTCTATTAAACCTCTTCCCCTCTATCTAATTTTTAATAAGTATTTATTATAGGGAAGTCCTGTGCTACTACAAAAGGTCATACCGAGTCTGCTATTGCATTTATACATCCCCTGCACATCCACAAAACCCTCATTTCAGTGTTATTAAAGAACTGACTCCCAACTAAATTCATCTATGTTGACAGAATTTATTTGCCTTGAAAATTTACACCTTGGCTAAGGACTGGTAGCAGCAGCTAATACGACTCCACACTTTCAACAAATATTGAGAAAAGGGCAAAATGATAGAATTTTAATTTTATTAAGGCTTCAGAATAAACTATAGTACTAAATCTCAATTTCTCTTTGATTTTAAATAAGTGTTTCTCATGGAGAAGCTCTATATCACTAAAAATTATTTTTAGGTTGCTATTATGTTGAGGGGGTTTGACTGGGGTTGAGCACAGGGCCTAATGTCCACTAAACTACCTTCTTAAATGTCTACTAGAAAATTACCACATAACTTACAAATTCAAAATGTCCTTAATCCAACCAGGAACATTTTTTGAAAAACATTTAAAATTCTTCCTTTTGGAAAGTTGTTATCATTTGCAGAAATAGTGATTAAAACAATAAAATTTTTATTTTTTTCTTCATCTAGTCTTCTTTTCCTTTAATAACAATGAAGCCATAAAACAAATGCAGGCAGAATTAATGAATAATTTGTTTAAATCCAAAACCAATCTGGGTAAGATTGCTCATGTTTTTAAACCCAGAACTCAGGAAGCAAAGGCAGATAGATCGCTGAGTTGGAAGACAGGACTAATCTACAGAGTGAGTTTCCGGCCATCCAAGGCTACACAGTGAGCCAGCTCTGTCTGAAAAAAATATTCAAGAAAGTTAAAATATAAAATAAACTAAAATTCAATGTTTAGCAACATTTTATTGTAAAATTAACATATATTAGCAGAGAAAGACTTATAAGAGCAAAAAATGACTCATAATCTTAGGACCAGTATTTTGTGTTAGTACATGTCATCTTTTAAATGTTTCTACTCTTTAATTTTTTTAAAACACACACACACACACACACACACAACACTTCAAAGCCCAAGCTGACATGGGATTTATTATGTAACACAGGCTGGCCATAAATTCATGATAATCTTTCTGCCTCGGCTTGAGCCCTGGGATTATAGAAATAAATCACCATATCTGGTCTTCTCTTTCACTTTAAATAAATGTCTTTTGTCATATGCGTTATAGCAAGAGAATCAGCCCAGAGCTGCTTTCAGCATCCAGAGGAACCTCCTAACCTTTTATGGACCTCTGTTCAGGTAAAGTCAGATCCTTGATTTCCCCCAGAAAAGAATATTACAGCTGGCTAGTGTGGTGCACTGTTGGAGTTTTTTGAAAACAGAAAAAGGGCAGTCAGGGAAAGAATACAGCATATACAACAAGGCTGTAGGGTTTTCACTAGGAGAGTTGTGCAGTAAATGTCATAGTATAGCATTTTGGTGGCTTTCAAGTTACATCCCAAAGGGTTGCTAAAAACCTTTTATTTCTCATCTAGTTCATTCTTTAAGTATATAATGCACTCTAATTACTTCCTCTCTCCATCCTCTCTTATCTCCCTCCCTCTCTTATCCCTCCATCACTTCTGCTTCCTAATGGACAACTTGTGGGGGTTTGGGTGTGAGTGTGTCTATGTGTCTGTGTGACCCATTTGCTTTAGCCAGGGTAGCCTGTGTGAGCAGTGGATCTGGACTATCCACTGGAGCCTGGTGGATACACAGCTGAAGGCAGTGACTATCCCTTTTCCAGAATCGATTTCAGCAGTGGGCAGTGAGTGGTAGGGCTCCCAAGGTTTTTTTTCGTGTATGCTTAGATTGACACACCTATCCTGCAGGCATCTGACACCACTAAGAGTTCATGATTACAATGGTTATGTCTTGCCCAGAAGATTTTTTCTCAGCAGCTCCTTTCCCTGTTTTTCAGCTATTAAACTCTGTCAATTAGCTCTTCTGCAATTTCCTAAGCCAAAAGAGCATAGTATAAATATCTTGTCTAGGGAAGAACAATCAACCATCCCTGGAAGTATAAGATAAAACCACGGCCCACAAGGGTTTCACAAGGAGGTTAACATATGTCTTTTCATGTAAATGGGATTTCTAATGAGATTCCTAGGTAGGAAATAAGAAAGACGATACACACTTAGATTTTAAGCACAATTGACTGCTATTTCAACACTCTTTAGAGTATCTCCAACTAAAAGATGGACTTGGATGGTTGCTGGTCTTTTGTGTTCCTCTTCTCAATTAAAATACAAATCTTCTTTATCTACTTTTCACTAAATAATTAAAAAGAACTGCATATAAAAGAAATGGTTTTTCTATGTAAGCAATCTTCACTTCAATTGTTCTTCTGAAGTTCATTTGAATGTTCATTGTGCTGGAATACTTCATTAGCAGCTGGAGAGACTTCAGTCAGATTCTGGAGTGAACTCCTTCCCACTTACATTATTTCCTAATTTTCCCAGATTTTCTATCTAGTCTCATCTTTTATAAAGAATGCGCATGATGTGGTGCAATCTTTGAAGGTGTTCTAAATGCATCTTGCATTATGATGTGGCTACAGGATAATAGGAAGTGGGATGTGGTGGTTTCAATGAGAATGGCCCCCACAAACTCATGTATTTTAATATTTGGGACTACAGTTTGTGGAACTGTTTGGGAAGGATTAGGAAGTGTGGCCCTATTGAAGAAGGTGCATCACTTGGGGAGGGTTTTGAGGTTCCCAACCTGTCTCTCTGTCTTATAGACATCACCTAATGCTCCAGTGCCTCATTGATATGCCTGTCTGCCCTGATGTGATAGTCTTGGGACCTTGGAACCAAGTGCCCTAAATTAAACTCTTTTCAAAAAATAAATAAATAAATAAACTGCCTTGGTCATAATGTTTTGACACAACAACTAAGATACATGATAATACAGAAAATTTACATTTGGACTAACATTGCTGTGTGTGGTGCATGTGCGTGTGTGTACATGAGTTTTGGCTTTCTAAACTTAAAAAGGAGCTAAAATTAAGCATCATTATATTTTATCCTGAAGCAAACAATTTAAGGTTCTAATGAGTACACATTTCTATTATTAACTCATTTCAGGAGAAGCTATATTGAAACTTTTGTCTCTCGGAATACTTTCCTAGTCTATTAATGTTTAAACTCCCTTATAATAAATTACATTCTAAACATTATGAGGTAAAACATATATGAAAAGATACACATGTAAGAAAATCTTGGAAAGAGTACAATTTGTAATGAATTTTTACCACTAAAACTTTCCAGCCTTTTCCAATTAAATTGAGGTCTGATTTTAAAATGAAACCGAGTAGTATAATGTTCCCAAAACTCAAGAAAATCAGTGATACCTCATTTTGAACTTATCATTGTTTTCCAGTAGATTAGCGATTTCATATTATAATTACTTACATATCTAAAATACAGTATTTCTGTTTTTTTCTATTTCTGTATCATGGAGTATAGGTACTATGAACAGCATCCTTAATATAAAGATTGTCAAACTACAAATTCAAAAATGGCCAGTCAAAGCCCGGCGGTGGTGGCGCACACCTTTAATCCCAGCACTTGGGAGGCAGAGGCAGGCAGATCTCTGTGAGTTCGAGGCCAGCCTGGTCTACAAGAGCTAGCTCCAGGACAGGAACCAAGAAGGTACGGAGAAACCCTATCTCGAAAAATCAAAAAAAAAATGGCCAGTCAATTAGTCTGGAAAACAAATCCAAGCTTCTGTGGATGAACCTTTTTTCAGCCTCTAAAAAAAGGTGACCTTTTCAGTTAGATCTCGCTTGCTATTTTCCAACATTAGTCTTTGTATTTTTCCATTATACAGTAGACACAAATGAAGGCAGGAAGACAGAAGAGAGGTCTAATGAGTTTGTACTGTAACATAAAGAAGTCTTTGCTGGAACTGAAGAGAAAAATGGAAGGCCTAAACAGACTATAAAAGATAACCAAACAAATAGAATCGAGAGAAGTTACTGCTAAGAATGAATATTTTTGCCATTAACCAAATTTCTAAAACTTGAGCATACTTTCTGAAGTAAAAATATTAAGAATGCAATAATTCACATGATCATAAGATCTGGAAGGGGAAAAAAGCTGTTAGCTCTTTCCTTCCAAAATTTATCAAATATTTTTAGGAAATATTTGTTGTGATAGTAAGAAAATTCACTATCTGAGGATATAAATTTTTATAAGACAGTAGAAACCTTTAACATGCACACCTCTAGGGAAAATGTATTGCTTAATTTTTAAAAAATCACAATGCAAAAGGAATTGACTGTTTTATTTTCTTTTTAAAAACAGACTGGAAAGTAACATAAGCATAGCCCCTGAACAAACTGACTTATTTCTAGCTGGCTAGGAACTACTCAGAAGAGGTTTCAAAGCTGAAATACAGATTTTTATTGTAGAAAGCTTCATAAAGACATATTAACTTCAATGAACTCAAAAATTAAGACAGGACATTTCCTCTAGGGCATTGCTAAGGAATGTTAGGAGAAATTTCACTCATAGAAAATAAACCAAATAGTGTTTTTCTGAAATATTATTAACAGAAGTTAAATGTGAGACCCATATGCTCTTTAACTTTCTGTTTTCTATAATACTCTCAAAAAAGAAAAAAAAATTCTTAAAGAAAAACAAGGTATAGAAAATAAAACTATGTGTGTGATTCCAGTCTTCTCTTTCTACAAACAATACAAGAAACATGACACATCACTCTCCTACAATAAAAATTAATACTTTTGATATCAGAAATTTAATTAATCATAAAATTTTGATTTTCATTAATTTAATGGAAATCTTCTACTGGATAATGCAAAGTATAGAAGTATGAAATATGGTCACTGTTCTTGAGGTAATTCTTACTATAGGTATGAATAGATGTATAAATAGAGATAGACACACATATACATACACTCAAACATTCACACATAGATGACAACATCTAGTTTTAAGACAGTACAAATGAAAAACATTTATGTTAAAAATATGAAAGCGAGCCGGGCGGTGGTGGCGCACGCCTTTAATCCCAGCACTCGGGAGGCAGAGGCAGGCGGATCTCTGTGAGTTCGAGACCAGCCTGGTCTACAGAGCTAGTTCCAGGACAGGCTCCAAAGCCACAGAGAAACCCTGTCTCGAAAAAAAAAAAATATGAAAGCGAGGAATAGGGAGATGGCCACATGGATGCAAAGCTTTCTTCACAAGCATTTGGATCCTCAGCATCCGTCTAAAAACCAGGTCAGGTGACACAGACCTGAAGCCTCAGCACTGGTGATGTGGAGAGAGACATATCCAGGGATTTACTGACTGACCGTCTAATATAGGGTTGAGCCACAATGAGAGACTCCATGTCAAAAAATGAGGTGAAGACCAATCAAGGAAGACACCTGACACTGACCTTTAGCCTAAACATATACTTGCATGCAACACAGGTAAGGAATAATTTTTTTTAATGCTGAAAACAGAGTTTGCTCTAATAATTGAAGATGACAGAAAAGCTCAGCATAACTTCATACTTCCATTTTCTCTTTGGTACTGGTTCTGAAACCAACCAGGATAAATAAGACTGGAAAACCACACTCGCATCTCTCTAATCACTAAACTAGTGTGAACTAGAACAAGTTTGTGAAAAGACCTTCCACACCTGCCTCTGCAAGTAACTAGCATCATATTTCACCAGTCACTTTGTTTTCCCTGTATGATAATAGTTCCCTGTAGAGCCCTCATTTACAAAATGTTTTAGTTTGGGGCCTTCCAGCCCTCATAAAAAGTACCAGATTAAAGATTTCTATCACTATGTACAATGTAATAGTTTGAACGAGAAATGACGCTCATAGGCTCATATATTTGAGCGATCAGTCCCTAGTTAGTGGAACTGTTTGGGAAGAATTAAGAGGGCCTTGTTAGAGAAAATGTGACCTCATTGGAGGAGATTTGTCACTGGGGTTGGGCCCACACCAGGGAAACATACCCCTTCTCTCTTTCCTACCTGTGGATCAGGATGGAAAGCTCTCAGCTACTGCTCCAGTACCATTCCTGTCTGTTTCCCACCATGATGATAACGGACTAACCTCTAAAACTGTAAGCAGGCCCCAAATTAAATGCTTTCTTATATGAAAGTTGCCTTACTCATGGTGTCTTTTTCACAGCAATAGAACACTGAAATTTAACCGTATTAAAATTATAACTTAGTAACATTTAAATGACTTATTCTTAGGGCTGAAGAGATGTTTCAGTACTGAGAAGCACTTATTGCTCTTGCAGAGAGACCAATAATTTATTCCCAGTACCAACCTGATAGCTAATAACAGTCTGTAATTCAGTTACAGGGGATCCGATACTCTCTCTGGGCCTCTTTGGGCATCAGGAACACACACATACATACATGCAGGCAAAATAGTCATGCACACAAAATGAAAAGAATTAGTAAATTCTTACAAAAGACTTCATTTAAAAAGGCCAATAAACCCACCATTTTAGGGCAAAAGAATTCAAATGTTTAACCACAAACAACAGAAAGGAATCTATCTGATACAAATATATCACTATGCCTTTCTTCCATGCAAAGAGACATCATATTATGTCTAGTAGATCTTGAGACTGTGAGAAGGACCTGTCTTTCTTTAAGAAGATATTGAGGGGGCACATAAAGATTATACAGAACATGTTTTAAAATTACAGTAGTGAATCTTTTTAGGGGGCAGGGGACAGTCTTTGAGACAGGGTTTTTCTGTGTAGCCCTAAGTGTCCTATAACTCACTCTGTAGCCCAGGCTGGCATCTCAGAGATTTGTCTGCCTCTGCCTCCTGAGTGTTGGGATTAAAGGTGTGTGCCACCATACCTGACTGTGTAGTGTCTCCTTCTTAAGGTCACTTTTCTCCAAACATCTGAATCTCCTCCAGAATTAAATGTCATATATGCTATAAGAAATACTAAAATCAAACAAAATAATTCTCCTACATGTAGGAGAAGTATACAAATACTTTGATTTAATTTCTTAGTCTTATTTAATTACTGTCAAAAGCACAATTTGATTAAACAGACTGGCACTTTTTTATAAATGATGCTTTACTCTCTATATTAAATAATAACCAAATGTAAGATTTTGTGACTAAATGAACAATTAAAGAATTAATTATAGTAGAAACCTGCTTCATTTTGTAGAATTTGCCTTTGGATGTTTTCCATTAGCAAATAACAAGGGATTCAAGAGTCCCATTTCAACAGAGTGCCAGGCGCCATCCTGCCTTTTGGTTAAAGGCCAGCCGAAGCTGCTAAGGAATAAAGGACAGTTGGACCTGTACAGATTATGAAGGTAAATATACTCAAGCATTGATGCATAAAATGAGAATCTGGTTTCTTAAAATGAAAGGAGCCTATGTGTCAACCAGCGCAGTAAAGATGCCTCTCCAAAAACCCCTTAAGTACTGCTTCTCTTAAAAGAAACTAATTTTTAATAATAAAGATTTAGCCAAGTGGCTGGGTGGTTCATTTATAATGTTAATTAGCAAGAGTATATTTTTGAAAATGACTTCCAACCCTTGTTTGCTACAGTCAAAGGGGATGAAATGATGGAACGATTACATTCTAGAAAGAAAATCATTAGAGGATAGGGCCAAATCAGCCAACCAAATGGGCTGTAAATTGAGCCACAGTCCCTGTAGTAGATAGAAAAAAACATAATAAGATTATTTCACAGGCTCTCTTATACGTTACTAATAGAAGTTTATTTGGGAAAATCATGTGGAAAAGTAATTTGGCAAAAGCAGGTACCCATCATCCAGGCACTTAAAGTTCACCTATTCAAATGCCACCTGGAGAAGTCATAACGTATAACAGTTTGTGACTTTTGCAGAGAAATACATTTGAATTGCACGAGCTACATGGCTGGCAAGCAAGCAATAAAGACATTTACGTATTTAGGAAGCAAAAAGAGAAAGCCAAGTAGGAAGGGTACAAAACTGGATAGAGAGCCACTTATTCCATATATCCTGACAAGTTTGATTTTTCTGAACAGAAGGGATGGTGGCTCTGGTATTATCGCCCCAAGGATAAGAAAACATACATAGATTAATAGAGTGAAGCTTTTGGAGTACCACAAAAGGTAAGATGAATGACAGCGAAAGGACTAGGCAAATGCGTAACCATTTAAGGAAATGCCCACTAGGCTTCTATGGTGTAGGGATAGTGAAAAGAGTGGGGGAAGAAGGCAGAAAGGCTTTATATTCCAAAAGCATCACAAAACTCCCCTGGGGGAGGTAGTCAGTGGCTTGAGATCTTGCATATCTTTCTTATTATAGCCAGAAAGAGTGTTATTCAAGATGGGCAGGTTTCATCTTCCACTTAAGGAAAAAAAAGAAGGAATGTATAGTTCACAAAATTAAAATTTAGCCATTGCGGATAAATATCCTAGACAAGTCAAGTGATCAGTTAAAGGGAGGGATTATTGGCGGTCAATGGTAAATACTCTTCTGACCTAAAGAGGCCAGAAGAGGGTATCTGATCCTTGGAGCTGAAGTTACAGGGAGTTGGCAAGCCACCTCACAAGGATGCTGAGAATTTAACAGCCTTCTAAAGCACTGAAAGATCTCTTCCGTCTCTCCCTTTAGGGGATAATTTAATTCCTCTGTTTTAATGTGTATAAACTGGGGAATAATCTCATGATGAGGCTTTACAGCCAGAATGCATTACTTCAAACCTTGTCCTAATCACATTAACTATATCACCTTAGACAGTTAGTTAATTTCTATATAACTCACAGAAACACACAAACATACGGAAAGAGAAAGCATTTTATCAACCCAAACCTTCAAGTACAGAAAGGATGCAATCATGAGAATAAAAATAATATGAGGAGTAAGAGAAGATATTTGACATGCATATATCTGACAGGTGGATAGTATTTAGAATATATGATATCCAAAAATTCAATAAAACAAAATCAAATCAAATATCTCAGATAAAAAGTGAGCATCCCTGCAACCCCAGCACTTGGGAGGCTGAAGAGAGAGAATCACCAATAGTTTGAGGTCAGAGTGGGTTACAGAGTGAGATCCTGTCTTAAAGAAACAAAAAGAATGACAGGCAGTGGTGGTGCACACCTTTAATCCCAGTACTTGGGAGGCAGAAACAGGAGTATCTCTGTGAGTCTGAGGCCAGCTTGGTCTACAGAGGAAGTTCCAGAACAGTCAGGGCTACACAGGGAAATCCTGTCTCAAAAACCAAACCTCCCCCCCCCCGCGCGCAAAAGAAACAAAAAGGGGTTGGGCTATGACCTGGGAGTAAGAGTGCTTTCTGTGAAAGCATAAGGACCTTGTTTCCAATCCCTAGCACCACATAAAGCCAGGCATGACCCTGTATGCCTATAACCCCCACATTGAGAAAGGGAGTCAGGAGGATCCATGGAACTCAGTGGTGAGCCAGCCTTACCCAAAGTTGAGCTTCTGGTTCAGCAAGAGACCCTGTCTCAAAAGATAAGTGGATAATTTAGAATATTTTATGTAGAGAAGATAATAAAGAAGGTGACTAATGTCATCCTTTGTCCTCTCCATACGCACACACACACACACACACACACACACGAATAATACCAGTAAGTACTCTCAATGATATACACGAAAAGGCAACAGTTGGAACACTGTTGGTTTGAGTGAAAATAAAAATCGCCAATATGAAAAGTATGGAAATGCCTCAATTATTAAAAGTAGATCGGTCATTGTTGTAATAGGAGTGGCGGAGCTGCGTCCCCAGCACCCTGCTGCCCGCAAGGCTAGCTTTACCAGAAATAATTACACGGACACTGTATTCTTTTAAGCACTGCTTGGCCCATTCTCTTCTAGGCTAATTCTCACATATTAATTTAGCCCATTTCTAATCATCTGTGTATAGCACCCCAAGGTGCGCTTACCGGGAAGATTCTAGCCTA
>NW_004949115.1:1324209-1327265 GCF_000317375.1 Microtus ochrogaster
TGAGAATTAGCCTAGAAGAGAATGGGCCAAGCAGTGCTTAAAAGAATACAGTGTCCGTGTAATTATTTCTGGTAAAGCTAGCCTTGCGGGCAGCAGGGTGCTGGGGATGCAGCCCCCCCACTCCTATTACAACAGGTCATCTGATCCAGCAGTCTCAACACTAAATATATAACAAAAGGGAATTAAATCTGTATGTAGAGACAGCTACATATCTGTGTTCACAGCAGCACTATTCATAATAGAGAAGAAATCCAAGGAACCTAAGTATCCATCCACAGAGGAAGAAAAAAATAGCAACATACATATACATTGAATAATATCCAGCCATATAAAAGAACAAGCACAACTCATTACAACATGAAGAGAGAATTGTAAATTACTATGTTATACGCGATAAGCAAGGCACAGAAAGACAAATGCTAAAAATCTCCCTTATATCCAGGATATAAATAAGTTGAAATTATAGAAGTTGAGAATTAAGAAATGGGTTTTAGAAGCTACAGAGAATACATAGGTTCATGTTAACACATTATTACACAGGAGGCTGACTGTAGATAATAATTATGTTATTTCAATAAACTAGGAATCCAATTCTAAATGCTTTCACCATAAAGAAATGATAATGTTTAATGATGTAGGTAGGTATATTTAACCTGACTTAAACAATAAACACATTTTGAAACAATGTAGTAGTCCATTCGTGTATACAATTTAATATATTAATTAAAAATAAAATAAAATTAGAAACAGTATTATCTCCTTAACAAACATAACTACTAAAAAGGTTCACATAATTCATATGTTGATTTATAAATTTCCTTAGTCTATTTCATCATTCAAAGTCTATTTCATTATTCAAAGTCTAAAAGTAGCCAAAGTGTTTCACACAGTAATTACACATGACAGAGGCGGTAGTGGTTAAGGATTAAAATACAGAATAAGATGTTCATGGAATAAATAACTGATTAAAATAACTAGCAATCTTGAATTTTAGAAACATATTTTACAGAAGTAGGATGACATGGTGGTGAGTGCATGTCTGTAATCCAAACACTTAGAATTCGGAGGTAGAAGGATTGCAAGCTGGAAGGCAGTTTAGGCTAAGTAGAAAGACTGGCTGGACAAACAAAACAGGAAGTGGAACGTGTAAGTTGTGGCTTTGTATAAATATAAATAGTATTTTTAGAATCCCCTAAAATTATTGTTTTAAAATTAAGAATTTTCAAGGTAGGTGGTGGTGACTCAGGCAGAGGCAGGTGGATTTCTGAGTTCAAGGACAGAGCAGCACAGAGAAACCTTATATCAAAAACAATACAAAACAAAATTTTAAACAACTAAGAATTTCCATACTCTAAGATAAAGACTTCATAACTGAAAAATAATATATAAAATTGCACAATGTATGATTTTATAATTTAACAATTAAAGATTATGTATATAAGAAGGAAAATACCCCCCTCAAAAAAATAATAGAAATTTTTTCTTGACTACTAGTAGAACGGTGGTCAAATTTTTCTTTGTTTCACTATACCTTCTCATATTTTCTAATTTCCCAACACTGATCACACATCACTTGTAATTAGACAAAAAAGTCAACATATAGATTGGTTAAATAGGGAGTATATAATTATTGCCCCCCAAAGAACTGGAAATAGAATAAAGAAAACATACAAAATTCCCTAAAATAAATGACCATAAAATCAAACACATACTAAACTAGGCAAAGCTAAATATTGCATTTGTTCAAAGAAAGGTATAGTAAGCAATTGCTGTGATATTATGGAGAAATGAGTACAGTCCATCAAGGCAGAAAGAACATTGTCTTACTCTTATCTATAATGTCTAACACACACAGAGAGAGTGTGTGTGTGTTGTGGGCACTGTACTTAAATAGAACAGTATACATGCAACTCTTCAGTTATTACGAGTTCGCGAATAAGCATCTGTTGAAAATGTAACCTGCTAGAACTGAGCAAAAACTGAGAATCAAGAAAGAGAACCAAAATATCCACCCCACAATGTGTTTTAGAAAAGCTTTCCCTAGGGCACACTGGGAAAAGTATACTGCAGAAAGTAATGTACAAGCAAGCTGAACTACAGGAAAGACCATGATTGGCCTTTAAAATCACATAGAGAATGAATGGAACACATAGAGTTAATAGGTAAGGATGTAGCTAACTGCAAGAGTACTTGTTTAATATGTTTAAGCCTCTGCTTTCAATCCCAGCATCTCCTCTCCCCTGAAAACCCCAGAAACAGGAAATAGAAGAAAACAACAAGATCCTAATACATCAAGTATGTATGCTTAGTCAGTGGTCTTTGACTACAACTGGAGACACTGTTATGAATTTGTGATTTCAACATATAGAAACCTTTGAAGAGACTGATGTAGAAGCAGTTATATATGTACTGTTATACTTAGTATATTGCCTACAAGTGTGTGTGTGTGTGTGTGTGTGTGTGTGTGTGTGTGTGTTAGGCATTAAGGATAAAACTAACGCAATGTGTATTTCCTCGGCCTGTCTTCTGAGAAGGGTTACGGAATGACAGCACAGTTACAATGAACATGCCAAGTACCACATCTTGGTTTCTAAATACCCTGTTTTATAAAAAGAATAGAAGTGGCTTATCCAGAGTTTGGAACAAGGAAAGTAGAGATGACCACTTTGTGATGCCAGTAGACGAAGAGATGCTTCAAGCTTGTGAAAACACATCAAAGGATACAGACACCAGTGGGAAAGAACTCCAGGCTTGGCATGTTTAGAATCATTTCAGTAAATACTTGTAGTGAAAAAAATAATTCACTATAAATAAAAATGAGGCAAATACTCATTTTTGTTCATTTTATATTTACAGAATTAATAATATGTAAATAAATTTAAACTGGAAATGTATTATAGTACAATTCAATTAATTAGTATAGAGCAATTTTGAAAACTAAAACTACCCTTACAAATGGAACTGTAAACAATCATTCACTCCAGAAAAATTAACAGATGTTAGAATTGGTGAAGAAATGATCATTAGAAACAGATGATTTAGCCAGTTATGGTGGA
>NW_004949115.1:1327530-1364453 GCF_000317375.1 Microtus ochrogaster
AGAGCTAGTTCCAGGACAGGCTCCAAAGCCACAGAGAAACCCTGTCTCGAAAAACCAAATATATATATATCAGCTTGCAAGGGGAAGAAAATGAGTTTACAATTGACAAATTTGGAAGATGCTATTCGAACCAAGCTGTCAAGGGGAACTCAAGATAAAAAAGGGTATTGTATCTTGCATATACAAAAAGCAACGGCCAAGTAAAAACACAGGGAAAAATTCTGCACTTTTACAAAATATCAGCACAGGTACATATAGAAATATATGTATAAGACTACAGATACAGAGTTGAGGATGGGGTCGATTGTAAAGTGCTTGGATAGTGGGGTCAAAGTCCTGAATTTGATCCTCAGAATTACTATGCAGATATAGGTAGATTAGTAAAAGTCGACAAATTGAATCGATCATTTTTGGCAATGCTATACCCCGTATGTCCTTATTTATCACAACAGACACATTTCTGCATACTTAAAATTATTGAGGAAGCAAAAAAAGAAACATAAAAAATAATCTATCACCAGTTGTAAGTAAATTAAATTTTATCGAGATTGCATAAAATCATACAACCTGTAATTGTATACACACAGAGATCAAGATGGTCTTTAAAGTACACATCTATTTACATTATGCTATACTCCTTTACATAAAACAAGCAGGAAGAGATGTAAATCCCATTGTCATCAACACTGCACCTTCTGTGTCCAAAAATTGTAATAGAAATAGACTACATGCAAAGGAGCCAGTATAAGAGGCCTAAGGACGAAGTAGGAATTTAAATTTTCCAGCTCTACAATTCATTGCCTATGTGACCTTTAGCAAGTTTCTTAACCTCTCTGTTTCATAGTTTCCTCACATATAAAGTAGTTCTCTTTATATATATATATATACATATATATGTGTATATATATATGTATATGTATATGTGCATATATGTGTATATTCACATACATTGTAGGTCTCTTAAGAAGAGACCACAAAGCAAATGTGGTGTGTTTGAATCCCTGGGTTCAATCGCTAGCACCACAAAAAAAAAAAGAATAAATCTGAAAATCTACCTTACTAGACTAGCATAGTATTTAGCACATAATAAACACTGAACAATGTAAACTAAAATGATAATGAAAACAATGATGACCATTTCTTCCTACAGAACATTCATAGAAGAAAAATTATTTCCTGGCCAATAGTCTTAGTCTTACCCTTGATAAATTCTAGCCACTGGTCACCAGGTACACAGTATGGTTTAAACTGGAGAAATGCATCTGCCCTCTTCCATTAAAAACAACTCACAGATATCTGTATGCTAGAAGTAGTATTTAGAGCTATAACCATAAATCTACAAGCTTCTATATTTGACAATTTGTATAACTATAATTACCTTAACATAAAAATATGCTATTTCCATCCCTAAAAATGACCCTTCCAGCCTAAAGTTGCCTTTATTTTTACTGCTGATCATTCAGTACCTGGGTTATTTTACTCTACCTAATAAACCTTCACCCTTAAAAGTTTTCGTATAGTTCCTGGGGCAGCTGAGGATAGGGAACCTGAAATGATCCTATCCTATAGCCATACTGATGAATATTTTGCATATCACCATAGAACCTTCATCTGGCGATGGATGGAGATAGAGACAGAGACCCACACTGGAACACTGGACTGAGCTCCCAAAGTACCAATGAGGAACAAAAGGAGGGAGAACATGAGCAAGGAAGTCAGGACCAAGAGGGGTGCACCCACCCACGGAGACAGTGGGGCTGATCTATTGGGAGCTCACCAAGGCCAGCTGGATTGTGACTGAAAAAGCATGGGATAAAACTGGACTCTCTGAATATGGTGGACAATGAGGGTTGCTGAGAAGCCAAGGACAATGGCACTGGGTTTTGATCCTACTTCTTGTTATGGCTTTGTGGGGGCCTAGCCAGTTTGGATGTTCACCTTCCTAGACCAGGATGGAGGGGGGAGGACTTTGGACTTTCCAAAGGGCAGGGAACCCTGACTGCTCTTCAGACTCGAGAGGGAGGGTGAGAGGAGTGGGAGGCTGGGAGGAGGCGGAAATTTTTTTTCTTAATAAAAAAAATTAAAAAAAAAGAAATTAGAAAATTAAAAAAAAGTTTTCGTATATTTGTGATATCCAATTCTGGCATGACTTCAGAGATAGAGAAATCACATAATTATGAAAAGTAAAATGATTTAATAAGCAATGCTCTTTCTGATATAAACACCTCAGTATTAAACAATCTCAGTGAAACACTAACCCAACTATGGTCAAGTTTCACTCTGAAGAAGGTCACCAATATCCCTAGCACAAGTATGGAGAGCAGATACCATTCATAGTTTTGAGATGATTAAAACTTTCACTTAACTAGGCCTTTTATTTGTGAAGCAGGAAAAACAAACCCCTGGATTTTAAAGAGGAACAAGATTTTAATCATAGGAAATTGTCTAGAAAAATGTCCTGTAAAAAATGTATAGGAGAGGAAAAACAATTATTTCATAAACCCTTGTTTCTTTAAGAATCAAAAAAAAAACTTACACATAAGTTTTGTCAAGCACAAAAATCTGTTTTAATATAAGCAGATGTAAACTGGCATGCAGTGTTGTTATACACACTTGTGTAATTGGTATCTAGTGCAGATTTATTAATAGCAAGATCATTAAAAGGAAGGATTGCTTCATGAATCATCCACAAAATCTTTGCCCCTGAGGCAAATGCTATAAACAATAGGCACTAAGATGATCTTCGAATGAGCTATTTTCTATAGCACAATTATAATTTTGTCTAACAATCTTTAGCCATATTGACTGTCTAAACATTACCCCATTAAAAATGTTCTGTACCCAAAGAACATTATTAAATCACCTATCTACTTCAGTAGAGGAAAATGATAGCATTCATAATTAAGACATTTGCTATGTGTTTTCAGCAGATTTTCCCTCATAATTATGTTGTGATTACAATAACATGAAAGTTACTTTTTATACTGGTGGGACACACATTTTTCAGGATATACAAAGGGCAATGTGATCTGAGGTGTGCTGAGTACAATAGGGACCCTGTTAGCTAACTTTAAAACGGACCCAGAATATCTGCATCTAGGGACTGAGAGTCATTTAACCATGTGACAGCCTCTGCTATGATGTCATATTTAAGTGATTTTAAAAAAAAACACCCATTATGATTACTCAAATAAAACACTTAATAATGCGTCACGCACTTAGTTAAGTGAAATTAAGTACCATGGCCTTCAAACTGGAGAACATTTTCTGCAAGAAAGCCGTTCACTGGCATTTTCCTCTTACCTCCAGAAGGAGAGAGGGTGTTGGGACAGCAGACTGTGGCATCCATGCTACATTCCTAAAGGCAAGTGGAACTTTTTGCTCTGTCATTTCCCATGTCCATCCTCCCCCATTCTTCTAACCCACAAAGCTCATGCCCATTTGAAAACTGAGAATTCTTTTTCTTGTCAATAGGTGAAAGGCAAATTTTCAATTTGTTCAGGCGACTTTGTGAGTTTAAAAAAAATTGTGAGCAAACAGAAATCCCTAACTTTAAAAAAATAGATGCAAAACACTCCTGAAGCATAGGGCTATGCTTCTCTACTTCACTCTGATTGGTATGCTACTTTAACAATTGTATAGGAATGATGTCAACAGGACAGAAAGCAGGGCAGAACTCTGCCGACCTGGGGTTGGGGGGAGGTTCATGTTGCCTAAGAAAAAAGCATATGTGAAGGGAAGATCTCCGTCAAGGCTATTAACACTTTGATGGTAGTTAAATTTTAGAGGAACCAAATATTAAACTATATGCCAAGTTTAAAGAGTGCGTGGGCTGGGTACAAGTGGTGAAAAAAGCTAGCTGGCAGACAGCAACCCAAGGTGGGGGGTAGAGAGAGGAAGAAAAGTTTTAAACACCCACCAGAGCCCAGTGACCCATTAATAAGTGTCCCCACAGCCCTGCCCAGCCCTGGTTCCACTCTTGTCCCAGAAGAGGTAGCTGCAGGGAAGCAAGCGGCCCTGTTTTTAAACACTTGAAATTCTCCCTCGGACCAGCGTTGTGAATTGTGTTTCTTTCTAGTAAAAGCTAATTTTGGCTTCCCTAGCCAAGGTCAAGGAGTAAGGAAGGTAAAGGATCCAGTGGTTTCCGTGGAAGTGAGTGGCGATGGGGCGGGAGGGAGGACTTACCGCAGCCTCTGCGGGCTGCCCCCACAGACACAGGGCCAGCAAGAGCCAGCCGGCGGCCAGGCACACTTCAGGCACTTGCATTCTTCTCTGGCTCCCGCAGCTCCTTCAGCACCCGCACGGAATCCCAGGTCCGTTCGGACCGATTGACATAATCTTGAGGGGTTATTGGGAAGAGAGCTAGAGCTAGGAAGAAGCAGTGAGTGTCCCAGTTATGCTGGTGCACTTGGGTGAAGAGAAAGCTTTTATAAGAGTGAAGCGATTGAAAAAAAAAAAAAAAAAAAAAAAACAAGAAAGAAGAAGCTGTTCTTCCCTCCCCCCTCCCCTCCCCAAAGCCGGTCTCTTGGGAGCACTTTGCCTTCTGTTGGGACTTGCAAACTTTCCGCACTCACGTCCTACAAATCTACTTTCCTCGCTCTCTTCCCTGCACCGCCCCCTCCCAGCCAGCGCTGGGGAATTTGAGTATCACTCCGCCACTGCTTCACACTGCACCAGCAACCTGCGAGGGAGTGACGCTCAGTTATTTGAGGGAGGGAAACTTCAAGATCAGTTGACTGAACACCTCAAGTCCAGCCACCAAGATTTCTTATTTGTTCAGTTGCAACTTCTCTCAATGGAACTATTTCCTGATCAGTCCAGCTTCCCCTCTGATTTGAGCTTCAAAACCACTTCCAAACAGACCTGAGCTGGGACTATTTTCTTTTTAGCGGATGGATTTCAGAGATATGGTGCTTTTTATTGTTAATCATTAGAAACATTTTTTTTTTTTTGCCTCTGCTCCCTGGGCTGCTGGCCTTTGCATTCCAAGTGCTCATGGGACAGAGTTTCTGTATACAAGCAGAAGATGAGAAAATATTAGATATCTATAAATGAAGTAAAAAATGAACATATATATTTGTAAATCCTTAATGCATGTAAGATAAGATGTATTAAGTAGGTTAATAATTTTATACGGTTTAATATTATCATAGATTAGTTATCTACTTTTATTTATTTTTATTTACATACATTGAGTTCCATAATTAACATTTATTACCTGTATCGAGCTAACATAAACATATGACATATGACAGTCATAGTGTTTCAGGACTATGACAGGTAAATAAATAACATTAGTATAATTCCTTATAATGAGTAACACCTCATTAGAATTGTCTATAAGGAGCCAATAGTAGCTGAAGTAGATTCCAGATGAAGTAGGCATGAATATTATTACCTTGATAAATCTTATAGACTTTTTTAAGTACCAAAAGACCAAGAAGATACTTTATGTGGATTCATTGGAATATCTTTCAGGAATCTGCTTAAGAACTCTTCAGAACATTTCGATTCTCAGTCCCTGGGTTAAACTACATTCTCTCTATATTTTGAATTGTCTTATGAGGACCAATTTATCCGCAGGTTCTAGTTAGTTTAGAGATTTAGACTTAGAACTACAGAGATTTCTACCCCCCGCTTAGTGTACAATCAGTTAAAATAAGAGTTCGTGCATTTGGGTTCCTGGGGCAGGTACTTTCAGGTCTATCTGTCTATGTAGTAGTAGCATACTTAATTCTATTCATGCATAAGTCTCTAGAGACCTGCTCATGAAGCTTTGGGACTGTTAGGTGTAGAGATGCTTGAACTGAGAAAGACAAGCGGCTTCCCAAGGTGGGAGGATGATTGACAGCAGACAACCCCGCCCCGTTCCCCTCCATTCCTTCCTCCCAGGGCGCATGGAACTATCTCCTGAGTGCTACAAGTTTTAGCGGGCACCGCTGAGTGTGTTTTCCTTCGGAGCACTTTTTATCTAGCAGCTCTCTTAGTTTCTTCTAAACTAAGCCATTTCGCCCCCTTACACTGTCCTGAATAAGGAACAAACTGCCAAGCATCAACGGAGCCCGATGAGCCCGCGCCGTGGAGCAGCTTAGCAGTCTCCTGGGACCCAGCTCCGGAGGAGCCACAAGCATGCACCCTGGGTGAGCTGTTGCTGCTCAGAACTTTTTCTCCTTTTCAACTTTGGGCTGCATTGCCCGGCCAGAACTTTACTTGCACTTCTGTCACTGCAAAAAATAAGTGCGAGGAGACATCAAAAGGAAGCTTGGGGCTTGGGGGCGGGTGTTGCTCACTCAGGACCCTGTAGTCCAGAGAGCCCATGTTTCTCACCCTCCCTCTCCTTTCAGATTGTGGCTGTTCCTGGTTTCCTTATGCCTCACCAAAGAATTGGCAGAAGCGGTAAGGCTTCAAAAGACACCCCCCTCCCTTTTTTTTCCTCTTATGTTTCCGTTGAGGGTAACAGAGGGTTGCACCAAAACAGAGCCTTTCTAATAGGAGTTAATAGGGTCCTTGAAGAAGAATAGTAAGCATAGTGTTAGTTTAATGCTTTTGGAACTCAGCAATCTTCCTGTCTTAAAACCATTGCTATAGGTTTGGGAACTAGGAAATAGAGGTAGATAGTAGATGCAGAATTTGTGAATCTCTTCAGGACAACTTCAGATGACTGACCACTGATGCCTTCTTTTGATAGGCAGATCTGCAAAGCTGAAGAAACGTAGTTCTTCCTAACTTGTAAGAACATGAAATGGCACAGAAATTTAAGGGTGGAAAGAAAGCATAAAGGACCGGGACTTGAAAGTGGAAGCAGTCAAATAGGGGTTAAACTTTGTTTTCTTGTAAGTCTTTTCATGCATCAAAAAGTTGAAATGCTTAGGACAGAAAAGCTTTCTAAAACTTAACCTTTAGTGGGCTGCTTAGATATTATCCATGAACTTACCTAGAGATTCCAGGCAATGGAATTTGTGTAGCTATCTGGTCAAGAAAAGTTTAATGTATCCCAGAAAATAGAGAAGTCCCCAACACAATTAGTAGGATAATTTCACAAAGGTGAAATGACTAAATGATCAGAAATGCCAGTTTTCCAGTTGAGCCAGTTACTCATGCTGTTCAAATAAAAGTCATTAACTATCGAGTTCTATTTCATCGGTTGGTTTAAAAGAAAAACTATAACAGCTAAAGTAATTTACAACACACACAATAAATAAACATGCTTGCATTTTTCATCTTGCAAACTGAAATTATATTAAAGGATTTGCTCTTTAAAAAGTTGTAAATACTATTTTAGAGCTGTACTTACTTCGATTCAATAAGATAACTGACACATTTGTGAAAAAAATAGGCACTTTGTCCTGACATGATGTCTTTATGCAAATATCAGTGAGGAGAGATGAGTTTTCCTATAAAGAATATTACCAGAAATAAAATCTAAAATTTTGTAACCCTGTAAGTCAGAATATCAACTTTTAAGTATTTTCTGCTAGTCTTTGTAAGAACAAATATTAATCTCAGGCTCTTGTACATGTTTTTGTAACCTGGTTCTTCCAGGATATAAGCTTAGTAGTTATGAGTTTCCTTAAGGGTCTGTACTACATTTATTGAAAATGCAGCTTTTGATTGCGCTTTGTCCAGCAATCTTGCCACTGGTTAAAACAATGTAGAATACCCCCAGTAAAAGGGTATTTTCAGACTTAGAATGATTTGTTGTTTTTAATACGATCACTGTAGATGGACAGGCATTTCCTAGATACCATATCTTTTCATTTCCTATGATGGAGGATAGTATTTCCAGCCCTTCAAGGCATTGAAGTGGGTCTCTACATCTGGGTTGGACACTTTTGTCTCATTATTTTACAATGTCACATCAGTTGTCAGTTGCAGTAACCATGGTACAACTGGAATAAGCCTTGGAGTCTACTGACAATACTTACTCTGTTGCCTTAAGACCAGAACTGCTGCATTCACTCTTCTTTACTTGTACAAAGCATCCTTGGTGTTGGAAAGCTGTTTTTAATGACAAAGAGAAAGGGAGGAGAGTCCAAAATACCTTCCCAGAAGATGCTATTATTGAGGGGATTTTTTTTCTCTTAATATCCTTGCATTGTGTTCTCTTCATTTAGTCTCAACTAGAATCTAGTCTCTGTATTTGTGCTGGTGTTTTTTTTTTTCTTTTTGCTTTTCAGATAGTCTGTAGGCATTTGAATTTGCAATACCTTGTTTAAGTGATACTAATGCAAATAACTTAGGAATATATCAGTAGAAACTCTGTTGCATTTCATTACAAGAAAGTTTCTTCATACTGTGAAAATTAAGTTTCCGATAATGGAATATTGGTAAGCAACTAAAGAGAGGGTCATTTAGTTGCCTTTGAGCTTTTCCTTTTTAAGAATTTACAAAGCAATTCTACACAAAGGAATAGAAAGCTAAATGTTAAAATCCATTAAATTTGTTCTTCAGGTGAAGTATCTGCACGATTTTTCTTAGTGAGACAGACTTTAGGATTGCAGAACACCAGGAATCCTTCAATTAAATGCTTCAGTCCTGAAGGGTCTGGTGGAGATTAGACGTAATGTGCAGAAATTTAAATAAACATAGGACCCTGCATGTTTTCCCTACAGTGCTGCTCATTATGTTTCTTAATGGAGACTGCTTAATAGTAAAATATCTTCATAGGAAACACTAGAAACACAAACCGCATCCTAGAAATCATGTCTAGTATATAAAATATAGCCTAAAAGTATTTCATTCTACCTGTATTCAAGTGTGATTTCATGGAAGTCTCCAATATACCTAAGCTGACATAAAGTAAAAAGACTAATAGGACACATATTTGGGTGGGGAGGAGAATAAAGGATAAAAACATGTTTGTCATCCATATTCAAGTAAAGATCTGATTGTAATACTAGCTCCTTTTCCCCCCAAAAGTGTAAGCAAGCATACCCAGGTTGCTTCTTCACATTGCCACTGGCCTAGTCATTACAGCAGCCAGTAAAGTATGACTGTTGTTTTAATGGAGTTCAGGAGCCATTGGCAATTGATGGCTGCTGGAGGAAGTGTCAGTTTTCTTCTGGACCTGTCCCCTGGTAGGTTTTTCATGCTTCAGTAGCCCTACAGACAGGCACTGGCAGTACTAAGTGGACTCAGCAGGTTAAGAAAAAGTCAACTAAGCTGGAAGGGTGAAGTGGCCATGGAGTAGGAGAAGAGAGTAAGAAAGGAAGAAATGGGCGGTGGATTTGATAAAAAAAATATTGTGAACAGCATGAAATTATCAAAAAGTAAGTTAATGTATATTTTTAAAAGAAAGAAATCAACAAACTTCCTTCCCATTTTATTAAGAATCTGTCTTTTCTTTTTCTTTTTAAAAGAATCCACACAATATAGTCTACCCCCTCCACTCCCCACCACCTTAGCCACCCAACTTCATGCTCTTTCTCTCCATCTCTTTCTCTAAAAATATCAAAACAAAAAGACAAAAAGTACCTAAATAAAACAAAACAAAAATACACTCACAAAAATGTGGAGTCCATTTTATGTCAACCACACTCCAGGCAGGCTTCTACCTACAGTTTTTTATAACAAACATTGAACTCTTCTGTATTTGAAAAGCAAACCAAAAGCCAAAAGCAAAAGCAAACCCAGAAATGTAAAAATATAAAATTTAGTTTTCTTCAGTAGATCTAACCTTTTCAATGCAATTGATATTAATTTCTTTCTTATTTTCTTCTCTTTTTTGACACTGTATTGTATTACAGCCCAGCTGAGTCTGCTCCACTACAATTGCTGGGTTTCACCTATTAATGTCTGCTTAACTGCCAAGCCCAATGATTTCCTCCCAGTATCCATTGTGTCTTTCCCATATTCTAATGCTCCTCAAATCCTCTTTCTGATCTTCAGAATACTGTGGCCCATTAACTAATGCTTCTCTGATAGTTTAACATATTATTCATTCAATGGATATTTATTGAGAGATCTCTACGTTGGAAGGATGTGTTACACCCTAATATTCCAGTGGTGAACAAATCAGGCATAATCTTTAGTAGAGAACTTACAATCTTGAGAGTTTCATGTTCCAAAATTGTGACTTTTCTCAGCATTTCATACTTAGCCACATTTTTGCCTTAGTAACTTTAACTATGTCTCTGTATTTTGATGACATTCAAATTTAAATCTCAGTGAAGCTATCTTTTTTTGAGCTCCAACCCTTTATTTCCAACTTCCTACTAAGCCTTGTCTCTAAAGCACTCAAAACAGTGCCTGGAGGTTAGTATAAGCACTTGACTAAAGCCAGCTATTACTCTGTTTTGCCCCAAACACAGCATATCAAAAGATAAAATTGTTTTCCAGTCATTTTCATTGACATTTCAACATAACTATTACCTTTTTTCCACTTTCTTCACCATCCATGCAGTTTCAGGAACAAACTATAGAATCAATCACCAACCTCATTGTCCATATCATCAACGACTTCTCCTAATTTTATCAAAAATCCCTAGACCGGTTTTCTCAGTCACACTCCATTGATTGTAGAACTCATCATGCATCTACAGTGTCTGAACTGGCTTTCCTATGTGATTAGTGCATGACCTTCTAGTGGATATGCAAGTCTACTCCCCATAGCCTTCAGAAATTGTCTTTTCCTTGTATTTCTTAAAAGTTACTATTGACAAATCCAACATTGGTTGCTTTAATGGCAAAAAAAAAGAGAGAGATGACAAAAAACCCTCTGGGGTCAGTGAGATAAATTAAGTGAGTAAATTCACCAGCACTTCAAGCCTTAGGACTTGAGTTTGATCCCCAGAACACATGTAAGATGGAGAGAACCAACTTTACAGAATTGTCCTCTGGGATCCACATGTGTGTATCCTTTCCCTCACACATCTCACACGACACCACCCCACACACATCAATAAAATAGTAATAATTTTTAAAACTCCGTTCAATGGTGTAATATCTAAGAGAAAATAGAATCATGATTTTGCCTCTACCCATAGTTCCTAGTTGTGTGACTGAATTTACCTGCCTTAGACTTATTTTCTCATCATCAGAAAAGGAAATGACACCTCCCTCCTTAGGTATTATTGTGCTTTGCAAAGTTAAATGAGGCAATGTGAACATACTGTGTACAAAGTAAGTCTTAAATCCCCCAGCCCACTTCTGACAATTGTCCTCTATTGTAATTTCAAAAGAATCCCCCAATTTTGGCAAATGATACATAAGAAGATGTGCAAAAGAGATATCAAAAGATTCATTTCTAGAATCTATACCCTGCAATGGTCATGCTTTAATGTTGTCCTCCTCATTGTCTTTTCCACATCTTCAGCAGTAACAAATATCTTGCAGTGTTTCAAGTTTACAAAGCATTCTCCCATTACACAAACAGCCCTAGGCTATCCTGTGAGATAAAATAGCACAAGTGTTCTCGTGGGGGGGGGTATCTAAGATTTATCTAAACTCACAGAACTAAGAAAAGGCACAACAATGCACTGTCTCCAATTGAGGCTTTTTATCATCTCTTATCTGGAGTCTCTGCAAACAAACTGAACTGTTCTGGCTTCAGTGCTCAGCTGCTGCCCCACCCCCTTTGCTGATAGATAGCCTTCTTCTCCAAAAGCCACACTGCTTATTCTAAAACAAACAGGATCATGGCGCCCCATTCAACCACCTCTCCTCTCCTGATGTCCCATGGAACTCGTTTGGATCACAGCTGTCCTTCTGATGTTGCCTCAATATAACAAGCGTCTTCCCTTTACTTTTTCTTATCGTACTTTTTCTTATCGTATTGTCTTTGTGTGGCTGTGTTCGTATCCCCTTAAATCCCAGTTTAGGAATTGATTTTTCTTTAATTTTGCCTTCTCTGTTCCTTATGGCAGCTGCTGTTTGTTCTTTTGCCCTTCCGTCAGTGAAAATTTGTCTAGAACCTACTGAGTGCTAGACAGTCTGGTTGACAATGGAAAGGAAAATGTCAACTCCTAACCCTGTGTGAGTACATTTTGAAAATGAAGTTAGAGGAATCCTAAAAACATTAGTTTAAGGACTGTATGTACTCTGGCTTGTTTATCTATGTGAGTTTCTGAGTTGTAATTGGCATTGAAGTTATTGCTGGGTATTCCCTGTGGAGTCAATCACAGTGGGGAGCCTTTATTCACAGAGGACTCACTCCTGCAAAAAAAATCATCCCCCCCCCAGATCTACAAAGTTCAGGCAAACTGAAGCCATCCTGGCAGGGGCAAAGATATCCTAAAGAGGGACATTTGTTAGTCCCCCCTTTGATTATCAGTCTCTTAAAACAATGAACTCCAAGGAAATGGAATTTCCTCAATAATCTCATACTGGGAGAAGAAAAAGAATGGATGAATGAAACCTGGGACCAGCCTGAAAAGGAAGTTGTCTCCCAGGAAGAGATTTCACACACTTCTGACAACTTATCAGATCACCTTGCAGGACAGGCTGGAGCCTATAGGATGGAGGGTCACTGCTAAGTAGGATTCCAACTGGACCAGCAGTGCTGAATTGAGCAAACCTCTTGCTCATGCCAGGACCTTGGTGTCAGGTCCAAAGGAACTCCATTAAATGCAAGTTGCAAAGGCCTGAGGAAGGGATTGGTATGAGCAATGAAAAATGCTTCAATTTCTTTCCCTCTTGCTTTGCTACTGTTATATTCGTACTTCAAAAGTCCAAAGTTTGAAGATATTAATCCATGGCATCTCCTTTGGATCTGACACTTGGAAGATGGACTTGGGAGACACTGGTCTTTGTTCCTCTTCCCTAAGTGACCATGCCACATTTAACAAACCTCCTTTTCTTGTTTTTACTATTACTTTAATATTGCGTTGGTGGCAGCTGGCTATACCAATCTTGTTGAGACTGCCAAATACCAGCCTTTGAACCAAAAGACTCCCAGTAACAAAGCCTTGCACCTCTTCTCAAGCTCCTTATGGGTTCTGTATGCAACTCTGCCAATTCTTTTCAGGATTTTAATTCTTTGTAGAATGATTCATAACAAAGAGCTTTGTGTTTAGAGACAAATACACCTACATTCAAATGCAGACGCCATTATAATCTATTGTCTTTGGAGAATTATAAAATTCATTCCTTTTTTTTTAAATGACTATTTCTGTTATTCTTTTCCACTCACTAAGTTGCCACTCTCCTAGAGATATTTGGTGAAGCCATTCTGGGAACAGTTTAGAGAAAATTGCTTGATTATTGTTAAGTATGTTTTGCAAGCTTCCTGTGGGAGAAAAGGAGTCCGGATTGTTATTAAACTTGTTCCAGATTACCCCAACATGCTTCACCTCTCTGGCCTTACCTTTGTGACCTCCTATGGAGATCCTGGTTTCCACCAAAGAGTCTTTCTAAAGGCACCTCTCTGAGCTTCTTTGAAGTCCTAGTCCTTTTGTTTGCCATGAATGGGGCTAGTTTGGCATTATCATTCAATCTGGTTTGCTTGTGTTCACGGGGAGCCTGTGTTACTCCAAATGTCTCTGACCATGAAACAAACATTTTCTTCACAGATGCTAGGCTTTCCTGGAATATATTGGGGTGGGTCTTTTGTAGGTCAAACTGATCTTCAAAAGACAAATTTTTCTCTTGAGGGAACAAACATTAAGTGATACATTTTTGGACCTGTTAAGCATTTAAGTGACAATTTTCCTCTCCTGGAGGGAAGAAGTTAACAGAGAAGAATCCAGAATGTCTGTTGTCTCCCAGTTCTGCTTGTGAATGTAGCAGTTCCCTTAAAGTCAGGGATACAGTGCATATAGTTCCCAGAAACCATGATCAAACTGCATAGACACCTTCTAGTACCTAGCTTGAGATAGCCAGAGTGTTCTTATGGATAATAACGTCAATATTATCAAAGGAAAAGATGTAATTTGTTAGAATATTTGTCAAATTCTACAGCCATATATACCCTTTCTTCCAGGCAAAATCTTATAAAAATCCCCCAAAATACAAACACAAGAAAAATAAGTATTTTGTGTATAAGTCACTTAGAAGAAAAAAATGCATAAAAAACCCAAAACGTCTGAACGTGAACCATAGATGTCCACAGCATCTCTGTTTTATTTTGGTTATATAATGTTGAGAAAACTCTGATGCACTCTAATAATGCATCTCATCAGGTAAAGGCTGTTTGGATTCATACTTTGCATTACAATCTTAAGATATTCCTAAGTTAAACAGAAACCTATATGTCCCAGTCAATAGCCACACAATTCTCAGTCTTTCTGTCTCTAACTCTCTCATACACAAGCATACACACGCAAGCACAAATTAACTTTCCAGCATATACTAACATGATCAGTGCTATTTCCCAATGTTTAAATATATGGAACCTAAGGCATTTGCATAGTATATGCTTTGTTTCGCAGGGTTTTTTTTTTTAAGTTTCAAGTAGATTTGTAGTGAAATTAAAGTCTGATGTTGTAGGATTCTTGAAATACCTCCTCGACCCTCATTAAAATTCACAGGGCAGAATGAAATACTGTAGAAGATTGAAAGGGGAGGAGGCCAGTGTACATTGTAGTTACTGAAGGTTCTCACCGAGATGGCAAACATTTCTTCATTGCGTGTTCTGTATAGATTTTCTGGTTGATCCCAGACTTCAAGGTTTCTTCTCTAGATCTCTATAAATATAGTTGTCTTTTCCTGGATTTACATTTTACCTTTAAATTAAAAGTGTAGCTATATTGGACAACCTTATTAAAGTATAGTGGAAGAATCAGTGTCTACTATAGGTAACAGATGTGGGAGAGATGGATGATTTTCTCTCTACTGATTCCTCATTTTCAGCCAGTATATATAGCAGTGTGAAAGTGAATTTTTAAATGTAAATCATAGTACCTCAGAGTCAATTGAGTGCAACTCCCTTCTGCATATTAAAAGATTCATATACATACACTTACTGTTTTGGGGGGGTTTTGTTTTGGGTTTTTTTTTTTTTGGTTTTTCGAGACAGGGTTTCTCTGTGGTTTTCGAGCCTGTCCTGGAACTAGATCTTGTAGACCAGGCTGGTCTAGAACTCACAGAGATCCGCCTGCCTCTGCCTCCCGAGTGCTGGGATTAAAGGCGTGAGCCACCACCGCCGGGCACATACACCTATTGTTAAGTTTAGTAATGCTCACCCTTTAATCTGAGAGAGTGTGTGTTTACTTGAAGTCTTTTATCTCTACTAAATTTGAAATATTTTTGTAATTTTTTGATTGTTTAAAAAGTTTTTGAAGATAATCTAATATGCACAACACTAAAATGGTAAAATGACAATTTAAATAGATTTTTCTTTCACCATTATAAAGTAAATTAACAGCATGACACCACATCATTCCCAAACAATATGCATTTCTTATAAACAAAGACATTCTGCTACATAGCTATTTTGCCATTTAACCAATTATTACCATATATTTTAGTCCACAGAAATTGTGGTGATCGCCGGGCAGTGGTGTTTGTTTCCATCTTTTTTTTTTATCCCTTCTTGCTGGTCCTCAGTCTCTATGTGGAAAAACAAAAGCTAGCTCATCTAGTTGGGAGGATTAGCTAGAGTGTTCCTAATATCCCTGATCACTCAGTAAACTTTAGCTGCCATAGGCCGTGAATTGTCATGTCCCTGGGCTGTAACTCATGGTTTCCTAGTCACCTCTATAACATGCTTCTAGTAACAGATATCTTGCCAAGAGCACAGCGAACAGTTACTGCCACAACTTTCTGTGGTTCCCTTCATTAGCCTAATAATAGCCCTATATCCAATAATAGACCTGGTTAGGGCAGGATTTTGTGGTCCTCTGAGTCTTAGGAAGAAATTAACTGAGGTAAAGTTTAGTTAAATTGTGCTGGTGAGAGAGAGAGAGAGAGAGAGAGAGAGAGAGAGAGTAATTTCATCCTCCAGTTTATAACACTATTCTTAGCCTGATTACCTTAAAGCTCTGGGGGAGGGATAAAAAAAAAGAAACTTCCTCTTCCCTTGTTTGTCCAGCTTTTTTCACATTCTGCTGCTAAAGAGACTGACAAGTGAAGGTGCCAGGTCTATTAGAAAGAATACCTGCTTGCTTCATACTGGCCTGGGGCCGCTTATTTTGGATGGAGCCATTGAGGAGCCCTATGACTTTCAGTTGCTATTTACTTGGAAGAGAATGAGAGGAAGGATTTATATCAAGTTACCAGTCTCTTCCCTGAGCCTGTCCTGTCCTGTCTGAGCTGTCCTCTTTATATTTTTTTCATGTCCACTATTAACTGCCAGTAGCAGCGACACACCTCTGCTTCGATTCATAACAGAGTCTTAGAACATTTGAAAGCTCAAGCCTTCGAGAAGTACCAAGGCTCTTATGGAAGTTCATGTGCCCAGAGAGAAACAGCCAATCTATGAGATTCCTTACCCTCATAATTGCTATCCCTTCACCTAGGATAGGATACATTACACTACACAGCAAACCACTCTCCATAGTATAGTTGTGTGAAACAACCAAGGATTATTTCTGGTTTGTTCGTACAGCCAGAACATCATGGTCACTGGGAAGACAGTACCTGTTCCTCAGTTTAGGACCCAACTGGAGCAGTCATAATCTGGCACACTGCTTGTTGTGGCAAGACAAAGGGAGATATTTTACTGTGTTACTAATTAAGTATCATTTTTAGCTGGGATGTGTATCACTTTTTCTCATATGTATTGATCAGCCATGATGGGGATCAAGAAATAATGTCCTAGCATGTGTCTTGAAGACGGAGTGCTGGAAATATCCAGGGAACAGCACTAATGGCCTTCCCACATTGGTGTTTAATTTACCCCGTAGAAAGATCACTGATCTCCCTGGAAACATTTTTTCTGGGTCCTTGCCTCTGCAGAAGTCAAATAATTTTATCTATTTGATAACTTTTGTGTATACTGCAGATTTTGCTATGTAGGGCCAGGTATTTTTTGTCTGTTTTTCTTTTTTCTTGACTTGAATTGCTTAGAAATAAATTGCTTAGAAAATTCAGTGTCAAGGAAGTAGGCTCCCTTTGACCCTCACCTCCCTCCTTCTGTTTACTGCTGTGGTAAAGGAATAACTATTATTCTGTGATCCTTTGGCCATAAAGATAGGATTAAATGATTTGCCCAAAGGTATGTAACTAATTGGTCCTGCAGTAGAGGAACCTGAACTGGAACTCAAGATTTCTGACTCACTGTCTGTTTTCCTTTTATTGTGCCAGGTCCTCCTATAGAGAAAGTTGTCTAACTTGTTGTGATTTACTCCCAGACAAGTGGCAGCAACAGAATCTGGCCCTTTAATCCTGAACAGAAGAAAATTTACATCTGAATGTCTCCTTTTAAGTATTTTGATGAATTCCAAGTCATAAAATCAGATTCCCAGAATTCCTAAGTCAACAAACCTGTGCTCTTTCTTGAAGCAAACAAATAACTGGCCTCATGTGGATCAGCCATAGGACCCAGATTTTTTTTCTTTTTTTAAAATTTTTTTAATTAATTTATTTATTATGTGTACAACATTCTGCTTCCCACACACCAGAAGAGGGCGCCAGATCTCATTACAGATAGTTGTGAGCCATCATGTGGTTGTTGGGAATTGAACTCAGGACCTCTGGAAGAGCAGTCAGTGCTCTTAACCTCTGAGCCATCTCTCCAGCCCAGGACCCAGACTTTTACCAAGACTAAAACAAGAATCCATACAGCCCTTCCTGCATTTCCTTTGAAAACAAGTAATTGGCATATGGTATTATTCTAGGTTAGTTTCTTACTATTATTTAGGCTGTCAAATAATGATCAGGAGTAAAAATTGTAAATAGAGTCAGTGAACTTTTGAAAGCGTTATATAAACATCATTGTACTGTCATCCTGTCTCTATTTGGAGTCATGCTTATTGTGACATGCTGTTGTATACATCATAAAGTTCTTCAAAGATGCCGCTTACCTTAAGCAATTTGTCTCTTGATCATGGCTTAAGAAAAGGGCCCAGCTTATAGACTTTTGCTATAAATTATAGATGATAAAGGAGATGTCTCTACTGTAAAGACATGTTTTTATACACAGTAACAGTATTCTTATGAGAGCATGTGACAAGGGTGGTCCAGGATATCTGAAGGAACAGTTTGGAAACCTCAGTTCAAAATCCAATATCTAGGATATTCCAGAATCTAAATTATTTTGTGTGGCAGCATGAACCAACAAGTAGAAAATTCTAAACCACGAAACTTGGTTTCATATATAAAATTTAAAAAATATATATTTTTTAAAATTGCCTTCAGGTTATGAGTATATGGTGTATATGAATAATACATGAGTTTGATGTTTAGACTTGAGTGCCATCCGAAGATATTTCATTATATACACATAAATATTCTATCCCAGCCCCTCAAAAGAAAAACCCTGAGCACTTCTTTTGCTAAGCATTTCAAATAAGAGTCATTCAGTCTGTATTGCCTCTCTGCTTTCCTCGGGATGTATAGGAGGAATTTGCTTTTTATATAATTAAATGTTATAATTGTATAATGTCACAAAGAAACAGTTCAAATTTTGCTCTAATACTTTTCCAAGACTAATCCCAGTGGTACTAGGTGATCTTGTTACTCTCCACACAAACACTGTTATCACATGTTAATCACAAGGCCATCGGTACAATGTCAGTTTTGTTTATGACGTGTGTGTGGTAATGGAGATCTCGTTCCTATTTTCTAATATAGTCATTTATTATATCCATTTAGTAATAATGTCACTTTTTTCTTAGGGAAAATTTCATACAAAAGCAGAGAGAAGAGTGCCATATGATTCCATGTTCCTATCACTGATCTTGAACAATTTTCAACTCTCTGCCTATCTGCTTTGACCTTTGTGAATATTATCATAATCATTTGCATTTCGTTTCCATGGCTTGTCTGTCAGTGCCCTTTTACTTTTATGCAGTAACTATAAGTTTAAATGTTATGCTCTCACATAATGGAGGGAAATTTATCCAAACCATTTAAAAATATTCTCCAAAGTAGGCACATCATTAGAACAGCTGGATTATGAATGCTATAAGCAATTTCTTACGATAAACTTAGATATGAGTGAGCTAGCATTGCTCCATTAGACCTATTTATTGTATCAAATCATTTAAGAGCTAGAAAAATATTCTTGATTCTTATTACTAGAATTTCACATGTAGGTGTCAGCGGTGTGTTCATGGGGATCTGCAGGTTCTTAACTTTAAGAAACATTCTTGTAATATCAAATTAATATTACACACATAACACAAACACAAGGAGAGAGACAGAAAGACAGAGAGAGGGGAGAGAAAAAGAAATGAATGAGTTAAAAGAATAAACTAAATAGTATTAGCGTTGGTTAATATTTGTCTATTCATTAACCTTCCTAAGAGCTCTTAACTACAGAAGGCTCCCACATATGTTCTTTGCCATTTATCACTGTCTAAAAATAGATCCCTCCCTGAATTACTTGCAGCAAAAATACAAATAATTTCTACACCATTACTAATATATTTCTTTCTGGTTTTTACTAAGAATTTGGACAGGATAGTTTTGAAAGAGCTAATGAATAATTGCAAAGACTGATTCATTATCGGGGAAACTTGTGAAGGAAGGTTGTAAATAATGCTTATTAGCTATTCAACAGTAATAATGAATGTTTTGAAATAATATGTGCATCTGACTCTATGCCATAAATACTGTCATGACTCCATTTTACAAATGAGAAACCTAACTCTCAGAAAAGCCCCACAGCTTTCTTAGGATCACAAGGCTACAAAGTGAAGGCACTTGAATTTATGCCAATGTCTAACGGGGCCCTAATCAGTGATTAATCATTCTCATTCACTGTTTTATCACTGAATGTAAAAAAGAGCATACAGGAAGAATGAAAAAGGGTGCAATATTCTATGCATGCCAAATGTATACTTAGGTCTCTTTGAAGACTGCAAATCTGTGGGACCAAGGGAAAAAGCAGATATTCTGTCATAACTCCCTCTGTGTAATCACCTCTCTTACATTTAAAATTACCGTCCACTTCACTTTTGCCAATACTTGCTCAGCTGCCTTCCATGGTCCTCAGTGTTCTCTCTCTGGTAGAACGTGAATATTATAGCCAGATGTCTTTTAGATGTCTTATCTCCAATACGCATCTCAATATGCATTACTTAGAAACTCTCTAGTAGCCAGGCAAGGCATCATTCTGTGGCACAGAACTTAAGAAGCACAGGCAGGTGGATCTCTGTGAGTCCAATCCACAAAGAACTATACAATCAAACCCTGTCTCAAAAAAAAAGAAAGAAAGTGGAAATAAGAAAGACAAAGAAAGAAGAAATTCTATTTAGGTTAGGCTTCTAAAGTAATAAACAATAATACACAACGAGAAATAATTTTGTAACTAATGAATTGAAATGAATATGATTCCCCCAGAGGGAAAAATGATTAATATAATAACAATAACAACAATCCCATTACAAATGTGGTTAAAGAGCACCCTTTTATATGATTTGAACTAGGTAGGAATTATGATACCCATTTATAGATGAAAGCTTAGTGGTAAGTGACCACCTATATGATAAACGTGAACATTTACACAACCACAAATTGAATTGTTTTTCTACAGTTCTACATTGCATATTATTTTATCCATCTTGTGACCCAATACACCCCATTTGACAAAAAGCTTTCCTATTTTATTAAAAGCTTCTTCTGGGTCAATCACATTCAATCTTTTGATTTTGTCACATCATGTCATCATTTATAAAGTTCTTGCCTCATGCCTCAAGTTCCCAAAGTAAAATAGTAAAGGAATTTTATAATGTTTAATGATACACAATAATGGATCTCATGTGGTATTTTCATGTGTAGATATATTTTAATAAAAAATTGATCGTGCATTAAGTTGTAACATGAGGTCCTGCTTGTTGGGGTTTATGTCCTGCCCAGTTCCCCACAGCTGGAAAACCCCAAAGAAAAATCACACAGAGAGTCTACATTACTTATAAACTGATTGGCCCATTAGCTTAGGCTTCTTATTAGCTCTTGTAGCTCATATTAACCCATTGTTCTTATCTATGTTAGCCACATGGCTCGGTACCTTTCTCAGCAGAGCAGCTCATGTCCTGCTTCTTAGGTGATCTGGGCCAGAATGCGGAGGGAGCTTCCTGCTTCCCAGAATACTCCTGTTTTCCTCGACCTGCCTCTGCTTCCTGTCCGGTTGACCCACCTATACTTCCTGCCTGGCCAATCAGCGTTTATTTAAAACATGATTTACAGAATGCAGACAATTCTCCCACATTAAGTTAGTTTACTTTTTTTGTTAGGCTGCATTCACAGCAATCCTGGAGCTGCAGGTTAGACATATTTGGGAAGCATTAAGTCCAAGTATAATTGGTTGGAGTGACTGGGTGAAGAACCAGTTTGAGACTGCTACAATTAGAGAAGTTTTATTAGCAGGATTTAAATTTCAGTTATAGCATGAAAGAATGGTTTGGCAGCCTCACTTATTCTTTTATAGATCTTAAAGGTAGGAAAAATTATGTTTCCCTGATTCTAAATGAAAGGGATGTTGTATAGTTTGATATGTGCTGTTAGAGAGGGGCTTGTATGGTACTGCTCATAGTCCTTTAAAAATTTTATGTTTACATGAAATCAAGTAACTGGGAAGAGGAAAAACCCTACTCATTTTCTGAGGTTCATTGAAATTTTGCTGCCTCTAGAAAGTAAGAAATGGCTATTCTGGCACACGTCAATTAATCCCCCTTTTCTCTGAAATCCCCTAAAATTTGTCTTCTAGACTGCAGTTAGAAACCACTGAGCAATACTCCAATTCTGCTTCAAAGACATGTTTGTTTTCACCACTGCTACTGTATGCTAGCAGTAGAGTTTCATTGTCTTTCTTGGAAAAAACAGGACTCAAAGCCCACAAGCTTGCCACAGTGCCTATCAAAGCTCTCCGTGTGTGTTGCTGTGATGAAATGCTACCATGTTAGAAGATTGTGGCTTCCAAAGTGTGATCCTTTTTAGTAAGATGACTTTTTCCTCCATGTTGATGGAGAGTGAGCCTTAGCGATGGCCTTAGCATTTACAACATCTTATCAGTTAGAGTGAAAAAATCAGAAAAGAGCATCAAGATTTCTGGGACATTAGATCACTGTATTATATATTTTTTCTTCTTCGGAGCATTTTCTATTGAAACTGATCAGTCTTGTTGTTAACAGGCAGATTGAATATACTCATTTCCTCCTCGCTGACTACAAAGCATAATTGTGAAGGGTTTTATTAGAGTCCCATTAAAAACCCAGTGAAATTTCTGTGTCTGTGAATTTCCCTGTGCTCTATTCAGTGGCCATAGATTTAATCCTCAACTCACACTTTTTGTCACAAATGACACGAGGAGAGAATAGAATCTTTTAATTAATGTCTCATGGGGAATGTGATGCTTCTGAGAACCTCTGTTCAGATAAAAACTACTAGCCATTCCCCACATTGTCCCTAAAAACCAGTAGCAATCAATGTTTAACTCCTACTTGGCATTCAGTCTTTGCCATCCTCTGGAGTACCATGGATCAAGGATGGTAAACCAATTCTCACTTGACAAGAAGACAGCCACGGCCAATGTTTCCTATTTCCAACAAAACAGTGGAAGCTAGAAGCATCAGCGTGGTTCTGGTGTCTACCCTCTCATCTGTTCATCTAGGTTTTATAGGCTGTGCTGAATGACTTTCGGATAGAGTGGAATGACCCCATCCCCAATGTCATGGTTAACTCTCTAAGTCAGAACCACCATGGAATCAACTTAATAATTTTTTTCTTCTAAAATGTATTTAGAGCAAATCACAAGTTGTCACATTAGTACTCAGATTTGGAAATTCACATTTTTTATATAAAATGATTTTTAAAACTAGCTCTTGTAGCCCAGACTGGCTCTGAACTCACCAAAGGGACCAGATTGCCCTTGAACAACTCTGTTGTTGTTGGTGGTGGTGGCCTCTAGGGCTGGGAGCTAGGAAAGGGTGCTGGCAGGGGAGAGAGAAAGAGAGGGGGAAGCTGTAGTTAATGAATATTCATCCAGTCAGTACCCTTAGTGATGGCTTATGTCAATACCAGAGTACTAACAAGTGCACTGCATAGGAAGTGCTCTTAGGGCTTGAAAACCCTGTGGGCAGTGCACCATAATGCCTGAATGTTAACAATCTCCTTCCTGATCTTCCTGCCAGCATAGCAGGTAAACAAGAACTTTTTGTGACATTAGCTCCAAATAAAATTAAAAAAAAAACTTGCATTATTTTAGCTGGCATAGAAACCCTGCTGTATGCCTATAAGAAGGAATGTATATAAATAGCAAGGATTTGCCCAACATGGACACTAGATTAACTCTTTAACATCACAAAGCAAGAATCCTAAATATTTAAGGTGTACATTCTCTTCAAAACTCCACAATAAGGTTTTATTGACCTTCTATTTTCCTCAACCAGGAATAAATGAGTCCAATACTATAGACTGTGCAGCAGGGACTAATAAATCCTTTCCAAAGAAAGTTGCATCCTCAGCCTTGATTCTCTGGCAAGAATAGAGCAAATTTGTTGGTCAGGCCTCCAGGCTGTACAAACTTTTTTATTATTATACCAGAAGTTGGTTACCAGTAATGGGAAACTTCGGGCAGTGCCTCCTTGTTGCAGGCAGTACATTTGATAGGCAGTGGTTCGTTGAGCAACAGCTGTGTGCCCACAGTTTATAATGGGCCCAGTTGGTCCATTATAAACTGGCTGTCAAATCCCACTCTCGTCTATCCCCTCAGTCTCCTTTTCCATTCAGGAGAGTTGGGGGAGAGAGTCAGTGCTTGAGTCACAGTAGAGCCAACAACATGGACGGCTTTCATCACATTGGTCAGATGGTGGTAGAATGAGAGGATCTAAGTAGCATGTCAGGCTCAAGCATCCTTCTCTTTACTTCTGTTTCATGCTCTGTCTGAGTTTATGGCTGTCCTAACATTGACTATTTTCTATCACAATATGATTAGTCACAGCAAGCAAGAGGCTATCCCTAAGCATATTCCTCAGGAGGAAGTGCTAAGACTCTCTGGCCAGTGTGCTATGCTCCATCTGTGAAGATGTAAATCATTGTCCTACTACTATGCCAAATCCTCTCATATAATTATAAGCCTGTGGTACATACAATGCTTGTTTTAAGAAAGATAGCTGTGCCTTTAAATCTACTGACATCATCCATCACTCCCAGAACAGCCTTTTTGGATGGGTCCCAGAACACATTTCCTGAGTTTCTCTTAAAACAAACACTAATGTTAATTTTGTAAGACTTTTCTCTTTTCCCTGATAAGGCTTATCTCTTCCCTGTCTTCATTAAGATACAGGTTTGCTTTTGCGAAAATGCCTGGTTTTGACCATAAAATCCAGCCCTGCACAAGAAGCACTCCTGTGGCCTCCTTTGCACAGGCTCCATAAATCTTTGCTCCCTTTGATCCCATCTCTATCCTCAACATTGGGCAGGCCTTTTCTCTGAATAGCACTAGAGGGGGGTAAAATGAAACTAAAGAGATGCACTTGAAATGCCTTCAGGTTCTGCAATAAAGCTTAATGTTCTCAGCATCAACTTTGGCACACACAGACACCTGGACTTACAAGTCTCAGATAATTGCAGTTCGAAGTAGTTGAAGTATATATCTCGTTTTCTGTTTTTCCTGCCATTATATTAGAACATTGAGAATCAGTTAAATTAACAGATGATCTAATATCTTATCTAACCCTCTATTTTAGTGGGTTGGAATGAATGAAAACTCAGTACAAATTGGGAAAAACTTTTGACTCTGCCACTCTGAGCCTTAGATACTCAACTTCATCGCTTCCCAAGTTGATTCATTTAGACCTGTCCTGCTCATCTTCTAGGGTTCCAACCAAGTTTCCACATAACAGTGGATGAGTACACAAGGCCCTATACATTGTCATAGTCTTTATTTAAGATTTTTCCCTTCTATGTCCCAGAGAGGACAAATTTACCTAGCTCTTTTATCACCTGGCATAGTGAAATTAAAGGGTAGACTTATTAGCATGTCAACAATTTTTGTCCTTTTTGTTTCTTCATATTTTAAGATGCTTTGCCAAATGAAACGTAGCTCCCCAAAAAAGATGTTATGGCCCTGGTTTGTAATTATGATTTGCTTGCAAGATTTTTTAAAGGAGACATTAACTACTGCCTGCCTTGGTCCAGCTCTGAGTTTATTTTCCCTGCACATTAATCACCCCATTCGAGTGCAATTTATTTATTTTTTCATTTACTTCTCATTTATTTTTTCATTTACTTCTCCTGTGCTCAAATTTTTCATCTCTTTAGGTGTTGATAATTTTACCCTCTGACAGGTTTCTCTGCTTTCTTCGTATGAAGTTGATGTCTAGACAGATAACTGTTATTAAAAGTTCAGGGAAAATTGTTTCGGATTAAACAGTCCCTGTTACAGCTTTAAAAACCCAACTCATTTGTCATTGAAACAAGATGAAAATTGAGTTTTTGGTACCAATGTCATTTGGCAACACATGAGTATGAACTAAAGTTTTATAAATGGCTGGAAGTTCGCTAGTGAGTGCAAGTTAAAGCTCAGTTCAGCCTAAAATAGTGGCAATGCATTATTAAAGATACATTTACTGAGAAGATATCTGAATGATATGACTATAGCTAAAGAATTATGAGATGGTCTATTTATTTTAAAATTAAAACATAATTCCTCTCTGAAAGAAATTGAATAGACAACTTTTGAATGATCTTCCAAATTTGATATTTCTCAATTCTCTCACATTTTATGTAAAAAACTATTGTCAACCAGTGAATTTAGTGTTTCTTTGAAAGTCAGTATTTTCTTTAAAATGCTAGTAAAGGCCAATCTAGGATAGCATCTGCTTACTGAACACTTCTTCAAACTCCTGAACTGCTTTCCTATGCTCTTCCCTTTTCACAAAATAAAATGCTCTTGCTGAGAATACATGTTCAGCAAGTCTGAAGCTGAGTCAACAGGTAACTGAAGACTGTAGAGTAGTAAATTGTGGAGGATCATCAACTTAAGGGCTACTGAACCACGCTTTCCTTGTTATGCTCTCTCCACCAGGGTCTGAAAGCAGTTCATGGGCTCCCCTGGGAACTCTACCCCTGAGATAAGAATCTTCAGAAAACATACTGATCCCTTCTCTAAAATTCACTGCCCTCCTGTTTGCAAGTCACTTGAGGAATTTCCTTAAAAAGTCAGTTTCTCACCTTCTCTGAGGGGGTCTTTCTCCTAAATCCCTTTTAGGAAGACTCTGGGGCAGATCTCAAAGAATGCAGCTGGAATGAGCTACTTAACATAAACAGAAACTTTGACCATACTCAGCTTAAGGAAAACATTGGATGGGGACAGTCTCATTAATCATTCAATGGGAGACTTGTGGGACATCTTCACCTTTGATCTTACAATGTCACAGATGTCCTTGATAGAGGCACAGTCTTCAGCACAAAATTTGCCATCTGATCTACTCTTGGCCTAGCGCTTTCCCTACTGTCTTTGAGGGGCTATAATCAAAATGAACTGGAGCTCTTGCTTACCTAACTGTTGGGGATTTCTCTTTGTCATAGTACTTACAAGCACAAAAGGTAGTATTAGACTCATGCCCACTCTTCTCCTCCCACTTCCTAGCAGTGAGACCTTGCAAAAGTGGCCTCAGTCTTTTGAACTGATTTGGGCACCAGTAAAATAAGATTCCCTATGTCACAGGATAGAGAAAAAGAATAAATGAGATAATGCTTTGTACTATTTAACATACTCACTGAATGCTGCTGAGGGATGTTCTTAACATCATAGTGTCACAATAACAATTATAGTAACAAATAATAATGTTGTCTATATTTGTGGCCATTACAGAAAGCCTCTAGGCTTTTTGTTATGGTTTAGGAAGAGCTAGATTCCTTTCCTCATGTTCTTAGACCCAGTTATTCTAGCCATTGTAATTCTGCCTTCTGTAAACTCAGCCTGCTCCATTAATTTCAGTAAACATTATTCCTTACTAATTCCAAGACTATACACCTTCAGTGGCCCAGATCTATGATTTTTGAAGCTTTTGAATAAAATTTTCCCCTTTTTCACCTACTGAAACAATATACAAAAGTATAATATATAAAGAATGCAAAAGCAATGTTTCATAAGCTGACATTTTTATATGTTCATGTAGGTAGTAGGTACATGATATTCTCTACAAAAATGAAACTAGGCGTAAAGAAGGACTCTTGCGGTCATTTATCAACATCTGTAATTTAATTTTGTTCTTTTTTTTTAAAAGGAACTGAAGGTATTAAATTTCATGTAGATATAGTAAGTACTAGTAGGTACAGAACCAGGTCTGATATCAGAGAAATCAGGGTTTCATTTTAGGGTTCTTAGTCTCATAAATAAAGAATTTAAAAATGGACTCAAATGGAAACTTGAGGACATTTTTATTAGAGTTTAAAATAAAAACATGCTAGGGCAAGCAAGCTGTAAATCTCTGCAGCTGCCAAGAGGAAGAAAATGGAAGATATAAGAAAAAAAAAAAAAACCTCGCTGTTTGAGCTTGCATCAAGGTCAGACACATGGCAGTGGTCAGCCATGTGGTGGGGATATGGCTTTTAGAGAAAGAGTGACACCCAGACTGTCATGGAAAACTGCCTACCAGTTCCTGAATAAACACTCTGAGGCTTAATATTAAATACAAACTGTTTGACCTATCAGCGCAGGCTTCTTACTGGCTGGCTCTACATATAAATTAATCCATTTCTAATCATCTGTATATTGCCATGTGCCCCGTGACTTCCCCGTAAACCTCTGGCATCTTACTCCTCTGGTAGTTGCTATCATCTTCCTGACCCTACCTTCTTTCACCCTGTGTTCAGTTTGGCTTTCTTGCCTAGCTATATTCTGCCCTGCCCTAGGTCAAAGCAGCTTCTTTATTAACCAATGGTAATAAAACATATTCACAGCATACAGAAGGGCATCCCACATCAGAAAAGTATGCTTAGAAAGGCAAAGTTATACTTAACGTAAGCCAACTTAAGAAGCTTACGTTATACTTAACGTAAGCCAATCTGTAAGCTATCGTAGTAGGTGGACAGGAATTCTGGGAAGGAAAAGTATAGTATCTCTTTAAAGGACTAATTATTCCACCTATCTCTTTATATCTAACTGGTGTTAGATCTCCATCCACACCAGAGATTTTATGCTCTTGACCAGGAATTTTTCATGAATGGGCCTTTAGTACCACTATATCAGTTTCTTCCTTTCTTTTCCTTCCTTCCTTCCTTCCTTCCTTCCTTCCTTCCTTTCTTTCTTTCTTTCTCTCTTTCTTTCTTTCTTTCTTCTTTCTTTTTTCCTTCCTTCCTTTTCTTTCTTTCTTCTTTCTTTCTTTCTTTCTTTCTTTCTTTCTTTCTTTCTTTCTCTTAGTAAGTTACCCACAGTCTTAAAATTATATAAAGATTAAGTATGTAGCTCAGTGATAAGATTGGTTAGTCTACCTAGAATACATGAAACCCCATATCTATATCTATATCTATATCTATAACTATATCTAATGTACTACTATACCCTAGAACACCAATAGAAAGAATTAGGGTCTTTTAAGCTACTTAACTTCTTCAAGACTTCCCTTATTGTAAAATGAGCATCATAAAAATACCGCCTCAGTGGTTGAAGAAATCAAATAAATCATATATATTCTTTGAGGAATATGGTAAATTTGCAATGTGCTAGGTGCAATCATAATTAAATGCCAATTGATACTGCTGTGGTTATCACCATCACCACCCTCACCTTCAGCAACATATGCTTGAATTTCTTAAATTACACTGAAACAAAATTATAGATTCCTTAGCTCAATGTGTCTTTAGGGTTTATCTAGAACACTCTTACAAACTTTTCCCATGACAGGTAAAATGCTTGAGTTCAAATTCTTTGCCAGGCATTAAGTTTAGTTTCCATAATATAAGCTTGGAACACTGGTGTAGATGTCTGATTTGGTCTTTACAAAGGTTTTGTCCAGGAGATTAGTAGCTCGTTGAAAGCAAGAATTATTTTATGTCCTCATGAACTTCTTGGAGAACCATGAATAACTAATGTTTAATAAATATTTTCTCTGGATTTTAAAGAAGTTCCTCATTGCACCTTTCCATTTAAAGTAAAATTTATGTTTGGTCCTTCTCTCCATTTTCACCATCATTACTGTAAACTGCTAAGTGTTTCTCAATTGAGGCTCTTGAACTCTTGGTGGTAAGGAGCTTTCCAGTTGAAACTTCCAGTTTTTTAAAGCTTTAATATCATCTGAAGAAGGAAAAATTTTGTACTGTTTAATAATCACTAAACATTCAATCATCCTACTTTTCAAACTACAGTTTAAAGCTCTCTCAAGAATCTTTCATTTAATATTAATCTCTCTTGGGAGAAACAAGAACCATTTGATTTTAGACTGTATAGTTTCTAGTTATAAAACTTGCTTTTGGCAACTATCTAAAAGTCATTAGCTGCCACAGAAAGTCATTCTATAGCACATAATTTGGTTCCATAGATAAGATTTCTCACAGCAATACTCCAGATGTTATTAAAACCCTGAGAGTTAGATATTAATATATCTCCTTACATTCTAGTATGTAAGATTAGATTGCTATTTCTTAAACACTCAGAAAACACTTGCCTACTTACTTACTTCCCTCCCTCTCGCCCTATCTTCTTTCCTTCCTCTCCTCCTTCCTTCCACAAACATTCCATCACCATCAATTTTTTTGCCCTCAGGAATTTAATCTCTCAGGGAAAACAGGCACACAAATTGTCTCCACCTTATAACAATATCGAATTACACAAAACATTTTAAAACCTCAGCACAGAAGCATGTAAGGCAGTCTTAGTGGGCACCCTAAGGGACAGAGGGGGTGAAGATAGAAGGAGTGATTATGTCACGTAGAAGTTATTGTACTGAGCCCAAAGTCAGGATGACAAACAACAGTGGTATATATCAAGAATTTCAAATAATTCAGTGTTTGTAAACCAAGAAGTGATAAGTAAAAATCATACCGTGGAGCATCTTGAATAATAATAAGCCTGTATTTTTATCGTGCAAGTGATAGTGATATACCAGAAGATTCTCATATAAGGCTGAGTACTGGAAGCTGTATAGAACGGTTAAGTGAAAAATGTCTCACTTACTCCCAAGTAAGTAGGAGATTAAGATAGAACAAGAACTAGGACAAGGATTCTAGAAGTTGACTGAGAAAACACATTAGAAATATTTAGGATATAAATTTGTCAGAATGTCATGATTTAGTATATTTGTGGTGAAGTCAAAGGTTGGTATTAAGGACAATTTTCATCCTGGTTTTCTGACTATGTGATGTCAGTGACTGATATACGAACAAAATGGGAAAGGAGACAATTTAGAACGTAAAATACAGCCACAGTTTATGTAGAAATCTGATATGCCCATTGTCCTTTGGTTCATGCAAATGGAAATAGCCATAAAACTATTAAAATTAATAATTTTTGGTAGAGATGTAAACCACATATAGATACCCGAATGACAAGCATATTTTTAAACTAGAAATAGATGAGTTTACTCAAGCAAAATATGTGGTATTAAAATAAAGTTAAATTAGGATGTAATACCAATATTTAACATGTATGTTCTGAATGAGTATGTTAAAGATTGTTGGCCCCAGACCTTAAGCATGTCACATTTTAATTAAAAATTGGCAATAAATTTGAAAGTATTCTCTTAAGGGCAATGTTTCTGAGGTGCTTTAGAGAACAAAGATGAAGCTAAGCAGCCTTTTTATTGATGTACTTTTTTCCTTTTTTGATTTTTTGATGTGGGAATGATTTCTTATTAATAAAGAAACTGCCTAGGCCCCTTGATAGGCCAACCCTTAGGTAGGCGGAGAAAACAGAACAGGATGCTGGGAGAAAGAAGCTGAGTCAGTGAGTCGCCATGGTTCTCCCACGCCAGACAGACGCAGGTTAAGATCATTCCTGGTAAGCCAGCTTGTGGGCTACACAGATTAAGAGAAATGGGTTAGATCAATATGTAAGAGCTAGCCAATAAGAGGCTGAAACTAATGGGTCAGGCAGTGATTAAAAGAATACAGTTTCCGTGTAATTATTTCAGGACATAAGCTAAGCTAGCCATGTGGGCGGCAGGGTGCTGGGGACGCAGCTCCGCTGCTCTTATTTCAACAATTTTTAGAGGTCTACATTTTTCTCTGCTCACCTAACTTTCTCTCCCCTCCCCTCTTCAACCCTATCCCCAAGGTCCCCATGCTCCCAATTTACTCAGGAGATCTTGTCTTTTTCTACTTCCCATGTATATTAGATCTATGTAAGTCTCTCTTAGTGTCCTCATTTTTGTCTAAGTTCTCTGGGACTGTGGTTTGTAGGCTGGTTTTCTTGGTTTTGTGTTTTAAAACACATATGAGTGAGTACATGTGATAATTGTCTTTCTGTGTCTGGTTACCACACTCAAAATGATGTTTTTTAGCTCCATTCATTTTCCTGCAAAATTCAACTAAGAATTGTTGGGGATGTAAAAGGTGGTCTTCCACAAGGAAAAGCACACTAATCGGTTGTCACATTCCAAATAGTTAGCCCTATAAACACACATACAGGTTGTGTTAAATATAATGAAGAGGTTATATTTAGGAATAAATATGCAATAACAATTCAGTAAAAAGAGAGGACATGAATTCGAAGGAGAGCAGAGAGAGGTATATGGAAAGGTTTGGAGGTAGGAAAGTATAATAGCAATGATGTAGGTGGGTCATCTGTCTATCTGTTGCTTTCATTAGTTAATTAATAAAAAAACTGCTTGGCCTTTGATAGGACAGCAGCTTAGATAGGCGGAGTAGACAGAACAGAATGCTGGGAAGAAGGGAAGTGAGCCAGTCGCCATAGCTCTCCTCTCTAAGATGGATGCAGGTAAAGAATATTCCTGGTAAGACACCACCTCGTGGTGCTACACAAATTGTTAGAAATGGGTTAATCAAGATGTGAGAATTAGCCAATAAGAGACTGAAACTAATGGGCCAAGCAGTGTTTAAAAGAATACATTTTCTGTGTAATTATTTCAGATAAAGCTAGCTGGGAGCCAGGCGGCAGGAAGCAGCCCGCCGCTCATACAACATAGCAAAAAAATATTTTTAAGAGGTAGAGGCCAAATGAAGTGTCTGATACAGGAAATAGAGCCAAATAATGTAGGCTATGGTATACTATGCTTCTGAGATTGAGTAGAATCAGATGAAGAGCTGTATCTAATGCTCTCCACTGAGTTCTGTCAGTATATGTACTTTAGACTCCTCATTTTTTCTGGTTACATGCGACTCATAAAGTGAACTGACTGTTGCCCTTCCCAAATGATGAACTTTCTGCGAATCACTCTAGTATATTAGTTATGCTTCTGATGCTCAAGGAGGTAGATGAACCGCATAGCAGGGTAATATTCACTGTCTCCTTCTATCCTGCTGCAGTAACCAAATGAAATGAGTTGGATGTGGCATGTCTCCTTATAGGCCCATGTTTTAAACTCTTGGCCATTAAGCTCAGGTGCTGCTGAGAGATTGTGAACTTTAGAAGGCACAGCATAGTTGGAGGAAGCTAGATCACTTTGAGGCTTTCCCTTGAAGGAGATAATTGGGACCCTGGTCATCATTCCTTCTCTTTGCTTTCCAGCCACCAGGAGATAAACAACTTTTCTACACTACTTATTCCATACCGGTTTATACTTCCTTTTCAGAGGCCCAAAGGGGCCAAATAACCATGTAACAGAACCAGAACTTCTAAAACCATGAGCACAAAAAAAACTTTCACCTTGTAAATTGTTCATCATACAAAACTAAAATCTCACTAACATGGGAGGTGGCTTGATTTATACCAGCTTTGGAAATTATCAATAGAGGAAATAAATCTTAGGAAGTCAAACTTATAGCAACAGTCAAGTTATAATTATGTAATTGTGTAGTAGAGACAGATTAAATAACAATACATTTAAAAAGTGAAAAAATGAAGTAAATATTTCCAAGTCATTAGTTTTGTTATTTGAATGAACTGTCTGCGATGTTATAACAGAATAGTAGACTAGGTAATTTATGAGGACTGGATGTTTATTTGTCTCAGTTCTGAAAAGTATATGATCTAGCAAAAATGCAAACTTGGGGTGCTGTCTCCATGTAAACAGCATGATCATTAATAAAATCTAGTTTTCTGCTCTTCTGGGATTACAAGAAGCAGAGAGACAATTTTTAAAAAACCACACCCAAATCAAACACAATGAATTGTGAGCTGAAACACAAACTCCAGACTGGAAGCAATGGACAGTGCAGAAATATGCACATTGAGTTGATGGGCTAGCAGTCCACTAACACTTCCAACAGCATAGAGGTTGAGGGCACCGGGAAGGGGCCTCCAAACCTAAGACCTCTGTCACTAAATAGGATATATGAAGGGACAATGGTGGTCCCAGGCTGGAATTACGTCTTCCTCAGCACAGACAAATAAGAATATTCATTGAAAAAAGAATTCCCATTCTAGGTCTGTAATTTTATTATAGATACCAGAAAAGGAAAAAAGAAAGTTCACAGAGAATGTATATGTGTTTTTTTTAAGTTAAGGATACATCATGAGCAAGCACTTTTAGAGGCTAAGATCCAAGTTTAAAAAAATAAACTCAGTTGTATTTGAACAATGTATTTTAAAAACAGCAGTGCAATAAATAATTAAAATAAAAGATTGCAGCACAGGTGAAGAGAAACTTCAGCAACGAGAAGAAAAAAACATGTAAATATATACAATGGAGACAGGAAAATGAAGAGTACGGTATTCGAACATCTTAACTCATACTAATTAAAGCCACAACGGTGGGAAACAAGAGTTGAGGAAAAGTACTAGCTATAGACATAATTCTTGAGAATTTATCATCAGAATGGATAAAAGACATGAATTTTACAATTGAGGAAATATTTTTGCAAATAGGATGAGAGAAAGAGAGAGCACCACACTGAAAACATAGTGAAATTTCCAGACATCAGCAAAAAGAAGCCCCTTAAGGCAGATAAAATAACATTCCTACAGCTATCTTCTTAAACGTATCTTTTAAAAACATCTCCAATCATTAATATTTAGATTAGATGGAAAGTTAGCAGAAATATTGCATATTTGAAAAACCCAGAAATTAGAGAATATGTATTATTCTTAGGCAGGCATAGAACATATATTAAAAATTGGTGTGATATACTGTACTCTAAAACAATGACAAAATAATTAAATAAATTGTATCAAAAGAACATGTTATCTAACCACACTGAAATGAAATTAAATATTAATCACCAAAAGATAACTTTTGACATACCTATTTGATGCATTTATATACTAAAACTGCATAAAATGTCAAGAAGACTAACCTCTAGGACTAATTTGTGACATGAAGTAAAATGCAAACATACAGAGGAATTAAATAATAATTCAATGCTTATATTAAAAACTAAAACCAAGAAAATTAAGCATATATTCAGCTAAATTAAGAAAAAGAAAATCATGATAAATATTAAAAATCTAAACAAAATTAAAGTAGCAAAAGTAATCAATGGAATAGGTAACATATGTGTAGTGCAGAAGATCATTAACTTAAAAGTTGATTCTTTGGAAAAAGTAATAAAACCAAATAACCCCTGGCAAGGAAAAAGAGGTCCCAAATAATCAATATCATAGTTAAAGAGAGAACATAACTGTAGATGTCCCAGTTATTAAAAATATAATTAGAGAATGCTGTGAATAACTTTGTTCCAGTAAATTTTAATTCAAATAAAATGAACAAATTTTAATAATAATAATAAAAATAATTGTGGGTTTTGAGACAGAGTTCTCTGTGTAGCTCAGGCTGGCCTTGAACTCAGAGATCCATCTGCTTCTGCCTCCCAAGAGCTGGAACTAAAGGCTCCAAGAATAATTATTAAATAAATAGTTCTCCAGGGAGTGTTGGCAATCCTTTATTTAAAAAAAAACCCTGATTTTCCAAGTCTGTATATAAATTCATATATAATAATTATCTAATAACATAAAAATGGGAAAATGCCACCATTTCATTCTACATGATCAAGATGACAACCTTCAAAGGAGGAGCATGGGGAACTGATGACAAAAAGAGAAAGGTAAATCAATGCCCAGTTTCTTTTGTAAGTATCCTAAACAAAACATTAGGAATCTAAATCCAGCAGTGTATAAAAAAATGTCTACCACAAAATGTAACAGTTTTTTTCAGAGCACGTATTAATGAAATATTAATAGATTAAAAGAAGAAGAAAGGTCACTGAAAATATTTTTAACACAATATTGAATTGGTAACTCTTGACAATACATTTGATCTCCATAGAAAATAAATTTTTAGATCAGCAAGGTTTTTAATATGTATATGTAATTCATTTATTTTTTAATTAAACAATTTAATACAATGTATTTTGATCATGTTTTTCTCCTGTCTCAAGTCCTCCCTGATACATTCACCCACCTCTCCACCTAACTTTATGATCTCATACTCTCTCTCTCCCTCTTAAAAATAAATAAAAACAAACAAGAAGCAGAAACAAAGAAATAAGAAACAACCACCACCAGGTGGTGGTGGCACACACCTTTAATCCCAGCACTCAGGAGGCAGAGGCAGGCGGATCTCTATGACAGGATCCAAAGCTACAGAGAAACCCTGCTTTGAAAAACTGAAAGAAAAAAAGTAAGGAAGGAAACCCCACAAAAACCAAAATCAAAAATGTAAATACAGAGATAAATAAGACAAAAAATGTCCAAATGAAACAAAACAAAATAAAATGTTGGTGGAGGCTGCTCATTTGTTTCCTGGCCGCCCAGACCTGAAATAATCACATAGAAACTATATTAATTACAACACTGCTTGGCCTATTAGCTTAGGCTTCTTATTAACTAACTCTTACATCTTAAACTCACCCATTTCTATTATTTTGTATTTTACCACGAGGCTTGTGGTTTACCATTAAGGTTCCCAGGCATCTGTTTCCTTCGGTGGCTACATGGTGTCTTTCTGACTCTACCTTCTTTCCTCCTCTATCTTTGCTTGTAATTCCACCTTGCTCTTTTTTGCCCTGCTGTAGGACCAAAGCAGCTTCTTTATTAACAATAAAGAAGTAATAAAACACATTCACACCCTACAGAGGGGAATCCCACATCACTAAAAAGTTAGCAAAATTACCATTGAGTTCAATTTGTATGACCAGCTACTCCAGGGCATGGAGGCTGCTATGGCGTGTGGTTAATACCTAGTAGGGTTCTACTGAAGAAAACTATTTTTTCATTTGCCAGTGACTATAAATTGCAGATAGGTTCTTGGTTATGAGTAGGGCCGCCTTGTCCACTTTCCCTTCCCAGTACTGGACCTGACTGGCTTGATTCTGTGCAGACCTTGTGCCTGCTGCTGCAGTCTCTGAATTCTTATGTGCACCAGTCCTATTGTATCTGGAAGACACTGTTTCATTGATGTCATCCAAGCTTACAGCTTCAACAGTCTTTATACCACTTCTTCCTCATAGTTCTCCCAACATCCAAGTCTCTCATGCTCTGTGCATTGTAGAGATGTGGGTCTGTGTGTTAATTCCTAAGACAAGAAAAAAACGTCTCTGATGTCAGCTGAGTGAGGCACTCACTGTTCTGTGTCTCCTCACAAGCTGGCAATGGGGATTTCCTGTGAGAACGTGTTTCTGCAGGTCAGGGGTTGACACAAAGGAATGGAGATGAGCTAGAAGGGAAGGGGGAGAGGGTCACGTCTCCATCTTAGATCGAACATCCTTTTACATTATTTTTAATGGTGACATTATTTCATATCAAATAGATATACCACAAATTACTCATTTACTCTATCATTAGTATTTTAGTGCTTTCATTATAGGATCTTTTATTTTTATTT
>NW_004949115.1:1364860-1371882 GCF_000317375.1 Microtus ochrogaster
GTGTGTGTGTGTGTGTGTGTGTGTGTGTGTGTGTGTGTGTGTGTGTGTGAGTCCCTGGAACTGGAAACACAGATGGTCCTGAGTCGCCATGAATCTTCTACCAGGGCAGCTAGTCACACTGAGCCATCTCTCCAGCCCTTCAGCTACATTTCTTCCCTCTCTTCCTCCTTCCCTCTCTCTATTCCCCTCCTTCTTTCCTTCCTTTTACATCCAGACTGCAGTTTCCCCTTCTTCCTCTCCTCCAAGTCCCTTTCCCCACCTCCCCTCTGACCCCCTATCTGCTCTTCCTCGTTTCTGTTTCAAAAAGGGCAGGTCTCCCATGGGTATCAACAAAACATGTCATATCAAGTTGCTGTAAGACTAGGCTCCTCCCCTTGTATTAAGACTAGGCAAAAACCCAGTATGAGGAATAGGATCCCAAAAGCTAGTAAAAGAGTCAGAGACAGCTGCTGTTCCCACTGTTAAGAGTCCCACAGGAAGACCGAGCTACACAATTATAACATATGTGTAGAGGGCCTAACTCAGTCCAGTGCAGGCTCCCTGGTTGTTGGTTGAGTCTCTGTGAGCCCCTATGAGCTTTGCTTAGTTGATCAGATTCGTTGCTAAGAACTCATAGGCACTTAAGATATAGTAGATTACCATATCAAATTATGGTTTAAGAGGGAGTTGACTATTAATTGATATGGAACCAAAACCATATTTCATAATATAAATAAGATAAATCAGAATGTATGATAGCTATCATAAATTTCAAGTGTAAAAAATAGAAATTGCAAAATAATATCTAGACATGAGCAGATAGTATTCTAATGATTGTAGTATAGGGAACAACTTTCTATGTATACATAAACATCTGAACACAAAAAGGAAATATCACTCCATCGAACCACTTTTTAAACCTGTTCCTATAAAAATATATCATAAAAAGTTTTGTAGAGAAATGTTACATTTAGGGGAACATTTAACACATGTGAAATAAAGGCTTAAGTTATTGCTGTCTGAGGTTACAACTAATTATCATTTATGTGTGTGTATGCACTTAAATACACACAGCCCTTTAAAAACCAGAATTCCAAGCTTTATCTTTTGGCCCTTTTCAGGCTTGGAATTTGAAAAGAGTTCTCTTCTGAAAGCAGACTGTAAATTGCGAAAGGCTTTTTACTCTGACGTTCAGATGAGATGAGGCAGAGCAATTTCACATAGTTCCATTTGGACACCAGATAGAAGGTACATTCCTTTCATCATTGCTCAGAGAGATAGCTCTAGTTTTAAGTTAAGGGCAAAATAAGTGGGCTATGAAAATCTTGTGGTGACTATTAAAATGCTGGAAATGTACCCCTGTTAAAATGAGTAATGAGACGCTACTATCTATGTATGATTTATGACTAAAGTCTTTAGTGTTGTAGTGAAGAAGTCCTGCATTTTAAAAGACTCTGAAAATGAAAGGAGCAAAGGGGGTGAAGAGATTAGAGGAAGATGGCAAATTAAACTATGAGCTGAAGAACTATTTCCAGTGGTTAATGACAGAAAAATATTAGATCATCAGTAAACGGGATCAAGAAATCACTTCTTAGATTACCTTAGACAAGTTTTCCTAGTAAATTTGAAACTTTACTGACTTCCATTTTATAACAAAGGAGGTTAATATTGGTCTTCAGAAAAGAAGATGTTTTATTTGCAGCGAAGTAGTCTGGACAGTACGTCTTCTAGAAATAATAAAGCATGCCTTGACTGGTAGTCATGATGACAAAGATGGAATGACTTTTAAGTGCTAGGGGGAAAAACCACACACACATAGCAAACTCCCAGAAATCTGCCTGCTCCACTATGTTTCTCAGTGTGAAAATGTCAATCCCTAGCTTACAACTCAGTGTGACCTCCACATTAGACAAGAGGCATAAAGAACTGGCCAGGAACTTTGGAAGCTTCTCTATTATCTTCATTCATCTGTTTGAATGACTCTTTCCACGGTCCCTTTTCATCATCAAACTTTCAAAGTGTTGAATAAAAAAAATGAGTCATCACGTTATTCAATGCTTATTAAAGTCCGATGCTTTCTCTGAGTGTCTTATCCTCCTTCGAGCCCAAGCTTTCTGTGTCTTCAAAAGAATGTTGCCTAGAGGGATAGCACTTGGACAAATAGTACACTTGGAAAGAGTCCAATTGAAAACTTGGAGGCATGTTCCTGACCCGAATAGGAACATATCCTATTGTCCTTTTGTCCCAGATTTGCTTGATTTGTAGTATCTAAAGAGTTTTCAGGTTTTTGATAAATTAGTCTACTGTATACTAACCTACAATGTTAAAGTCACTGAGCAATTCTACTTAAAACCATTAACCACCAAACAATACTGCATAACATTTAAGTGTTTGTTATAACTCATAAAATAGTATTCTTTTTAGTACTTTTTACAGTATATGTGTGTGCGCACGCACGTGTGCGCGCATGCTACACCTATGGAAGTCAGCGTACAATTTGCAGAGGTTAGTTCTTTCCTCTATGTGGGATTCAGTGGTTAAATTCAGGTCACCAGGCTTGGTGGCAAAGCACCTTTACCTCCTGAGCCAGCTCACTGGCCTTCTGACTGCTTTTCTTAAAGGAAAACTAAAATCAAAACCTGGAGTGGTTTTCTATTAATAAGAAACCAAGTAAGTGTCCTCCCTTTTTTATACACAGAAATAGTTTCTACTTCATTTCCTACTTACCAATGTGCCTCACTGTGGTCAAGTAGGTCTAAGGCCTCCCCAGCATTTCGCTGGAAGCGCTACCAAAATGATGCTCCCTTTTGGCTCTCCTAAAGACTTCATTTCATTCCAGCGTGGATTCCACATTCTTCCAATTCTTCTCCAACCCTCTAGCTCCTGAGTATTTATTCTCAGTGTTCTGTTTTGCCCTTCTCTCTCATTTGGTTCGTTATGAAGTGCCATATACGTACCAGCACATTTCAGGCTCAGCAGTCTTCTTTTGTACATCAGGTTATTAGTTCATACAAGCAAAGAGATCCTGTCCCCTACATTTCTGCTTATCCTGTGTTACCTCTTTCATCTGGGTTCTTAATCGAGGGTCTTAGTATCCCAAAGGGAGCCTTTACCAGAACTAGAAACTGCATTTCTTTTCTCTCTTTTTTCTTTTCTTTTCCTTTCTTTTTTTCTGAGACAGCTCCAACCTGCCTCTGCCTTCCAGTGCTGAGATTAAAGGTGGGTACCACCACATCCAGCTTTAGGGTGGCATTTCAGTGCAGTGGATTTCATTTGTGCTCTTTCAATTCTTGGATAATGTTTTAAACCTTGAGACTATAAAGCAAGGAAATCATAAACTTGTAGCTCAAAGTAGTTTGGCAAGATGGATCGAAATACAGCTCACAGTCACCCCAAATAAACATCAAAAACTGTTACCATCACCCTAGAAAACAGAGCTGCAACAAGTCATGCTTGCTTAGTCTGACTTCCAAAAAGATTTATTGGTTTTTCTTGTTATTGACCTTTTGGTGTTAGGAATTGCTGTGAAATGTTTTGGTCCATGCATTTAAAAACTTTTTTTTTCAGAAGGTGCACCAAACCTTCACTGCCAAATGAGTCAGAGACAGAAAGTACAAAGGAGTGCGGTGCAATGCACAGTCCCAGCCTCATGATTTTAAAGAGTTTATTCTTCAAGTAAAACAAGGGGGAATTTGCAGAAGTAATTGCGAATGTAAAGTGACTCATAATCTGATAATGCCTAAAATAGATGGGCAGCGCCAAGGGCTTGAAGACATTGATTCAGCATTAGTCAGTTCTTGCTATAAGGGCAGGGTGGGGAGCATACCTTATAGCTAAGCCAAATGAGCTATATTTAACTATTAGAAAGCATCTGCTGCGATAGTTTTGCAGTTCTTTCTTTTGCAGTAATTTTATGAATTATTGCTTTTTTATACTAAATTCTCATTTACTTTAACGCAGGGTTAAAGTAGTGTGTATAAAATAACCTCAATAACTACATGCTTATCATTTGGGACCTTGTTAACTATTTTTAAAACAAAACGTCAAGTGATTATTCCTTCTCAATAGACACACCTATTAACATGGGATAGATATGCTCTGTGCTACTTGTCCAGGGATGTGTTCACACTGAGGGTAGTCAGTGCAAGTCCTGCACACACAGCCAGAAGCGGATCTACCTAATTGGGAATAATGCAAATGAACACCATTTCCCTGCAGTGCCTTTGTGATATAAACACATCGCTATGCCTTTCCGTGGTTTTGGGTTTGTGAGCTTCAGCTAGACCCTTTGTGTTTTGTCTAGCATCTATGTTTTCCTGAGTATTTTCCATTCATTCCAAGCTGTCTTAGATTGGCAGTTGTGCTGCACTCAAGTGCTGTGACAGATGGAAAAGAAACAGAAACTTGTGACATGAAAATAGGTCCACTAAGGCCAGCTGGCCTGGGTCTGAAAAAGCATAGGATAAAACCGAACTCGCTGAACATAGCGGACAATGAGGACTACTGAGAACTCAAGAACAATGGCAATGGGTTTTTGATCCTACTGCACATACTGGCTTTGGGGGAGCCTAGGCAGTTTGGATGCTCACCTTACTAGACATGGATGGAGGTGGGTGGTCCTTGGACTTCCCACAGGTCAGGGAACCCTGATTGCTCTTTGGGCTGATGAGGGAGGGGGACTTGATTGGGAGAGGGGGAGGGAAATGGGAGGCGGTGGCGGGGAGGAGGCAGAAATCTTTAATAATAAATAAATAAATATTAAAAAAAAAGGAAAATAGGGTCCATTGGTCCCAACTGGCCATTAACTCTTTAACTAGTTCAAGTACTAATGAAAGAGAGGCTGGAGAGATAGCTCAATAGTTCAGAACATGTGCTCTTGCAGAGGACCTGGGTTCAGCTTCACATGGTGGTTCATAATCATCTCTAACTCCAGCTCCCAAGGGATATGACACCCTCTTATGACATCAGTGAACATTAGGCATACACATAGCTCAGATACACACATACACACATGCAAAACACTAATAAACATAAGACACATTTAAAAGTCTAAAACTAAGACAAAAGTTTAAAAAAAAGCAAGAGAAGAAAAGACAAATGCAAAGCTTTTAATTTACAGTATTTACATTTAATAATCAACAGTAAAATGTAAATACACTAAATATTTTTGAATGTTAAGTCAGTAGCCTCCCTTTACAGAGGTTGAGGATGGATCATTGTGGTTAATTCATAAGCTGCTCATAGGCTTTGGAAATTACAAGAAGAAGATGGAAGTGCAGTTACATTACCAACTAAAAATATGTAGATTTCATCTTTAATTGTACTGGACCTTAAAGTAAAGTTGGCATCTGGATTAGTGGAAAAGAAACGGTCTGCTTGCTTGAGGATTTAGAATCCCCTGTGTGTGTGTAGAATCTTTGTGGAAGTAGTGATGTATAATACATTTTTTTTAATTTTTAAGAAAGTTGCATGCTCCTTGGAAAAGAATCATATGTATAAATACAAAGGCCTAAAAAGGGGAAAGGACATTGAGTGATGTGTTCCTTGGTGTAATAAATAATAGGAGGAGAAAGAGAGATTAGCATTTACCTTTGTTGCTACAGGAAGCTTCCTGGGTTGGATAGGACTGAAGTTAGACCTTAAAGGAAACTGAAAGAAGACGGAGCCCAGGCTCCACTACACCCGTACTCTTGCCTGCATTTCCACTTGAGTTTGCTACTTTGACTAAAATACCCCATAGAAACAACTTACACGGGGAAAAGCTACTTTTAGCCACCTGGTGGGGTGGCCCCAGTGGTGGCATAGAGTGGGAGGAGAGCAAGAGCAGGGCTATAATTGTCAGAGGTCTGTCTGCCTGTAAGGGACTACTTCTGACAGACAGGTACTACTTCCTGAAGGCTCTGCAAAATAGCCCCACCACCCAGGGTACAAATGCTCAAAATTCAGAGTCACACCACATGAGTCACCACACATTTCTCTTCCTGGGATCCACTACCCAGATGATATCACTTTATAAACTCTTAAGTGATTGTACTTTGAATTCGTTTTCAACTTTAAGCGTTATTTCCCAACACGCCCGTTGAGTGCTAATTTAGCACTGAGAGCTAATACTGGTGCATACGTTCCTGCACCGAAAGAGTTAACAGGGCTTCTATAGGTATCTCACAAACAGGAGTTCAGACTCTGGGCCCCAGACTTTAGATAAGAGAAATGCCTTTGTGCTGGAGTGCCCTTAATAAGAGCGAAGCACCTCTGTCCAGACACATTTGATGAATTTCCTCAATTTGGGGAAACCCAGGCCGGTGCTCAGATGCTCAGATGAGTAAAGAAGAGGCTCTGTTCACCTTCTTCCTTCCAAGGTTGAGCATTTATTCTCGGGAAGCCTTGAGACAGGACTATGGACAGAGAAGAGGGTGGAGGTGGGGATACAGAGATGCTGACCTGAATTCCACAAGAGAGGAATGTGTGAAGAGTGTGAGGCACAGGTACAGGCTAGTGCTTTCGCATACCTGGGGCAACCAGCTCTCCTCCAACTCCCATTACTTCACAGACTGTTGGCAGTGTGCTGCCGAGCAGTACTCTTTTGATTTTTGAAATTGTTTTAGGGATTGTGTTCATTAATATTTATTAATATTTTTATTTCATGGTTTGCACAATAGAAAAAGGAGAGAGAAAATTAACATCTTAAACACTTAAGCACATGTAAAAAAAATGGCTATAATAAGGGCCCTGAGGATGATTTAATTGGTTAAAGCTGTCCTGGATCAGACATGTTTAAATAAGTAATATGAAGAACAAGGATCATGTGTGCTTACTCCTCAGAAAACTACAGGATGGTTAACTATGAGGCAGAATGAGGCCAGCTTCTCTTATGGAGCTCTTTAATCGATGAATGTCTTGGCAAAGGACTCTGACTCTTCATGCCTAAGTTAGGTTCAGAAAATGTAAAATTTTGGCTGGGAACAACATAGTTGTTCAAGGTTTTATGAAAGCTGGAGGATCAAACATAAAATACAGACCTGTGATATGGCTTCATGGGTTAA
>NW_004949115.1:1372027-1374377 GCF_000317375.1 Microtus ochrogaster
TATGGCTTCATGGGTTAAACATAAAATACAGACCTGTGATATGGCTTCATGGGTTAAGGCCCTTGCCACCAAGCCTGTAAACCTGCGTTCAAGGTGAAAGAAGAAAGCCAACACATGCAAGTTGTCCTCTGATCTCCTTATGCTCGAGCTCGCGTGACGGTGCGTGAGTGTGTGTGTGTGTGTGTGTGTGCTTGCACGCGCTTGCATGCTTGTGCTCATGCACGCATACACACGCACACAAATAAATGTCATTTAAAAACTTTTGAGACAGGGTCTCTCTATACAACCCTGTCTAGCCTCAAACTCACAGAGATCCACCTGCCTCTGAGTGCTGGGATTAAAAAAGTGTGCCACCACTCCCCACCCATAATTAACTTTAAAAATAAAACGTGACAATATAATTTAGAGCATACAGAAATGTAAAGAAGAAGGAACTGGTTCTTCTGCCTAAAACAAACCAAACAGTCATCTACTCTATTTTGTCAAATGCGAAGCTTTTTAGATATTAAAGAACAAAGTAAAATAACTGTATTTATAGTATCTATTTACAACAAACAAACAAAAACTAGATTCGAGGGGCTGAAGATAAAAGTGACTGGTACAGGGCTTGCCTGTCAGACACCGAGCCTTGGGTTCGAGCCCTAGCACCTCATAAAGATAGCCATAATATTAGAAGTCTGTAACTCCCACACTCTAAGATAGAGGAAGAAAAATTAAAAGTTCAAGATCATTATTAGGCCACCTAACCAGTTTAAAGCCAGCCTGGTATATATACGACTCCCCCCACCAAAAAAAAACCCTAAAAACTAGACACAAAAGAATATACCTTGCTGAATGGAGACAGAGAAGTGGATGGGGCTGGGTAGATGGAAGGTGGGGGACGGGGTGGGAGGAGCAAAGGGAGGTGAAATTGTGGTCAGTATGTAAAATAAATGAAAAAATTAATTAACAAAAATATGAAAAAGATTATATCTTGCTATGATTGCATTTTCATGAATTCAAGAATAGTCAAAATTAACTTATGGTGAAAGAGAAAAGTTTGTTGGAATTCTGGAAATGCTCTACATGTTGATTTCGGTGGTTATTTTATATATGATGTGGAATAATTATTGTTGGTATGCATTCAAGTGTATCATTTGCAAATTTTTAAAAAAGTAAAAATTATTCTTGTATGAATACAGGCTTGGGGTTTGATGTTGCCAGCACTACATTCTCTGGGAGGGTATATTTGTTGAGATTGTTGAGAGGCATTCTTTTAATATTAATTCTAATCAAGTCTCAACAGATTTACCATTTGGCCCATGTCTTTGTTACTCATTGTACTTTAAAAAGAAAAATAAAGACGTAAGTACTTTTCCAAGGAACATTTACAACAGTTATCAAAGGCTAAATATGTGTTGCTGCATAACCTTCCATATGCTCTCTCTGGAACATCAGATTCTGGCAGCAGTTTAAAGCAGGAAGAACATGAGTTTTAGGCTGTTTTGGTCCGTTTTCCTTTGCTATAAAAATATTTGATGCGTGGTAATGTATAAAGACAAGGAATTTATCTAACTCGCAATTTGTGTGGTTCAAGGGCATGGTGCCAGCATCAGCTCAGCTCTGGTGGGGAACTCATGGCCAATGGCATTATAATGATGTGAAGTGAATGCTAAAATGGTAACAATCCCTCTCTTGGGCGGCGTCTCCAATGACCTTTGCAATAGGCCCCACCTCTTCAGTATCACCACCACCTCAGTATTACCACACTGAAGATTAAGCATCTAATGCATGAGCCAGTGGGAGATAAAGTATATCCAAGCTATTAACAAGGGGCTTAGTTGGAAACAAGAAGTACCACACATACTTAAATAAATTTTTCTGGCCGGGCGGTGGTGGTGCACGCCTTTAATCCCAGCTCTCGGGAGGCAGAGGCAGGTGGATCTCTGTGAGTTCAAGGCCAGCCTGGTCTAGAAGAGCTAGTGCCAGGACAGGCTCCAAAGCTACAGAGAAACCCTGTCTCGAAAAAAAAAAAAAGAAAAAGAAAAAAAATTTTTCTACAAGTACTGTTTGCACTATATCATACAAATTGTGATGATTGTGTTAGCCATTTTATTTATGTTCCCATTTCTCTATTACAATATTTTTGTCTTAAGATTTAAAATGTGAGTCTTATGGCCTATGAGATGGCCTAGCAGGGTAAAGGCATTTGCCTTGAAGCCTGACAGCCAGGGTTTGATCCTCCACACCCACATAAAGGCAACTCTGGCTATGTTTGCAGTCCCAACTCAAAGGAGACTGAGGGTCCTTGATCAACCATTAGTTCAAGGCCAGATTAAACTACAGCATGGTAACCTGTCAGAAAGACAGA
>NW_004949115.1:1374532-1409418 GCF_000317375.1 Microtus ochrogaster
GAGGGAGGAAGGAAGGAAAAGGGCTTTAATTTTTTGTTTTGCTTGTTTAACTTTTTCATTCTCTTCTTGATTGTATTTTTAACAGTAATTTTCAGTTTGTTTGTTTGTTTGTTCCAGGGGATTGTAGGGAGAGTTATATTGCAGTGTTTGTCCTCAGAATTACAACTAGTCTCTCACAGTGTAACCTGATTGTAGGTATGGAGGTGCAGAATACTTTGGTAGGTTTAAAAACAAGTGTTCTTTTTATATTTCTTTTATAAAATTTATTAGATTTAGAAAAAATTACTAATTCAAGTTCCCACTCCCTTTGGTCCCATGCTTGTTCCTTCCCAGTCCAGCTGGAGTTGGTGAGCTCCCATTAGCTCAGGCAAACTGTTTTAATGGGTAAACCCATCATGGTCTTGACCTCCTTGCTCATATTCTCACTCCTTCCTCTCTTCAACTGGACTTTGGGAGCTCAGTCCAGGGCTCTGATGTGGGTCTCTGCCTCCATCAGTTGCTGGATGACGGTTTTATGGCGATATTTTAGATAATCAGCAGTCTGAATACAGGGCAAGTCAAGATCGGGCCCCCCTCTCCTCTATTGCTTAGGGTCTTAGCTGGGGTCATCCTTATGGATCTCTGGGAATTTCTCTAGAGCCAAGTTTCTTGCTAACCCTATAATGGTTCTCTCAATCAAGATATCTCTCTCCTTGCTCTCATCTCTGTCCTTCCTCCATTTCGACCATCCCATTCCCTCAAGTTCTCCTCTACCATTCTCCTCTACCCTTCCCCTCTCCCTTCCTCTTCTCCTCCTACCCTCCCCTCTCCCCACACCCTTGTGCTCCCAACCCTGCCAGTCAATCCTGATGGTTACCAATTTCCAGGTCTATATATATTTTTTCTTTGGGTTCATCTTATTACTTAGCTTCTCAGGATCATAAAGTCTAGGTTCAATGTCCTTTGTTTATAGCTAGTATCCACATATGAGTGAGTACATACTATATTCATCTTTTTGGGTCTGAGTTACCTCACTCAGGATAGTGTTTTCTAATTCCATCTATTTGCATGCAAAATTCAAGATGTCATTTTCTTTTTTACCACTGAGTAGTACTCTAATGTGTAAATGTGCCACATCTTCTTTATCCATTCTTCGGTTGAGGGGCATCTAGGTTGTTTCCAGATTCTGACTATTACAAATAATACTGCTATGAGCATAGTTGAACAAATGCTTTTGTAGTATGACTGGGCATCTCTTGGGTATATTCCCAAGAGTGGAATTGCTGAATCCTGAGGTAGATTGACTCCCAATTTCCTGAGAAAACGCCACACTGATTTCCAAAGTGGTTGCATATATTTGCACTCCTACCAGCAATGGCTGAGTGTTCCCCTTACTCCACATCCTCTCCAGAATAGACTATCATTAGTGTTTTTGATTTTAGCCATTCTGACAGGTATAAGATGGTATCTCAGAGTCATTTTGATTTGCATTTCCCTGATGGCTAAGGATGTTGAACATTTCCTTAAGTATCTTTTGGCCATTTGAGATTCTTCTGTTGAGAATTCTCTGAAAAACAAGTATTCTTTGTGCCCAATACTTAGGAATTAATGTACAAGTTTATGTAAGCAGTGATTGGACTACAGTGAAGGTACTACTTTCATTTATCAAGTTATATGCTAGAAAATGATGGAGATTTTCTACATATTGTGGTGTTTTTAATGAGAATAAACAGCATAGGTTCATAGATTTGAATGCTCAGTATCCAGTGGGTGGAACTATCTGAGATGGATTAGGAGGTATTGCCTTGCTGGAGGAGGTCTGTCACTAGGGACAGGCTTTGAAGTTTCAAAAGTTCCAATCTTACTCTCTCTGTCTCCTGCTTGTGGATCAGACATACACTCTCAGCTACTGCTCCAGTGCCACATGCCTGCCTGTAGTGCAAATTCTAATTGGTCTTAATAATAAAAACCTGGAGTCAGATATATGGGGTAAATGCTGAAAGATCAGAGAAGCAGAGCAGCCAGCCACTAGTTCTTACCTCTACAAAATCCTCATACTGAATGGGGTATCCTGTCTCTACAAGTTCTCAGACTGAATGCCGACTCTACGAAACCTCACACTGAATCCTGAGCTCCTGTCTCCTCCCACCATATACTCCTCTCTCTGCCTAGTCACATCACTCCTGTCTCCACCCCCTAACTCTGAGATTAATGGCATGTGATTCCAAGCTGAGATGAAAGGTGGGAGCCACCACTGCCTCTCTCTGTTTCTCTTTGAGACTGACTCAATCTAGTGTAGCCCAGGGTGGCCTTGAACTCACAGAGATTCATCTGCTTCTGCCTCCCAAGTGCTCAGATTAAAGATGTGTGCCACCACTGCCTGGCCTCTATGTCTAATGAGTGGCTCACTCCGCACTCTGATCTTCAGGCAAGCTTTATTTGTTACAACACAAACAAAGTATCACCACACCTGCCTGTCTCTGCCTGCTGTCATTCTGTCCACCATGTTGTTGTTCATGGACTCTAAACTTCTGCAACTGTGAGCCTCAAATAAATTCTTTTGGTCTATAAATTGCCTTAGTCATGATATTTTAGTACAGCAATAGCAAAGTAGTTAAGACACGTATTAAATTAAATCATATAGTCCTTATAACAACCCACTGAGTAGATATGAAAAATACCAATGCTATCCAGTAATTAAGATCCAAGGTTAAATAAAGCCCTAGTAGATGCAATGGATACCAGAAAAAATGGTATGGTGTTGCTGTGGTGCATTTGAATATATCAGAATGGGGGACAAGATGTATTTTCGCACCATCTCTCTGGCTGCTGTGGAAGTGAAAAATCCATTTCCAAAACAGACAGAAAAGCCAAGGAAATATAGTCTCCAAAATACCAGTGAAAAATGTTATTGTTGCCCTTTTCTGGAGAAAAGTTGAAGCCATTTAATAGTAAGGATGGAAGAGAAAGTTCCTGTTCAAGAGAAAAGGAGAATAGGTTAAAAAAAAATCAGTATAACCTGACATTAAATTAGCCATAACAAAAAAGAAATGGGGAAAGAACAGAAAGCAAATGTTTCTACTTTGTACCTTTTACTGTACTAACCTTAAGAAGAAGGAAGTAAATGTGTTATTAATAAAAAATGACCAACTTCATATGATTGCAAATACACACTAGACTTCCAATCATGCTATCACTATCAATAATAATGTTATTATTGCCCTGTAAATAATACTCTTGTTGCCAATACCTTTTTCATTGATTATGATTATGGCCATTTCAGGGTCACCATCTAGTAGGTCCTCATTGTTAAAATTTTTCTTTCTGTATTTTACCCTATTTAATCTCCATAAAGTCTTGTGAATTAGACACTAGTATATACATCTTGTAATTATGGAAGTTGTACAATCAAGAGAGTAACTACCCAGTCACACAAGCCACTAAAATGTACATAAAGAATCTAGCATGAACCTATTCATGTATTTTAGTTAATATGTATAGTACTTTTTATTTAAAGGTTTTCAACATGCAAACCTTAAAAAATTCATATTTTAAAATTGCATTTTAAGATTATTTTAGAAAATATGCTAGAATCTGGCTATATTTGGTTACCTAAGTAGAAATGTTCACTTGGACTTAATGGACTGTCCCTTTAGATTTTTTTTTTCATTTAACTCACTTATGTTACTTTACCTTCCTTGTGAAGATACAAATTATAATCCATGAGGTATAAGATATACTCACAATTCTCAGAGAGTTTAGATAAAGACAGACAAAATGATAATAACCAATAATACCTATAATTTGAATATATGTCATACTTGATAGTATATCATTTCAAGGGAACATTGACAAATGAAACATTTTTTAACCAGATAGTTTATACTTTGAAAATGGTACCAAATAGAATTGTAAAGATGGTGTTGAGGGCTGGCCAGATGGCTCAGAGGTTAAGAGTCCTGTCTGCTCTTCCAGGGTTCCTGAGTTTAATTCCCAGCAACCATCTGTAATGCGACCTGGTGCTCTCTTCTAGTGTGCAAGCATATATGGAAGCATAGTACTATGTACGTAATAAATAAATCTATAAAACAGATGGTGTTGACCTACTTTATAGTTTCTATTTTGAAAAATGAGAGTGAAAAAATTGTAAAGACAGTGTTGATCCACTTTATAGTGAATAATACACTAATAATATAATAACAGTTTCATTGTATCTCCAACATTGTAGTGATTATATTGATACATTTCTTTGAATGCTTTCACCAACCCTGTGAAATACATTATCAGTATCCTCTTTCTTCACATGAAGAAAATAAGGCCAGTGCCAGTTTAGTGATTTATTTAAGAACATACAAATATTTAGTGATTCAAGAGCCTGGGTTTTCTAAATTCTGGATCAGTGTCCTTTAAAGTGTAGTTTCAAAAAGTACTGAAAATTGTCCAGCTTCCTGTTCTCTAAGGAGCATTTGTAAATGGAGGAAGGAATGCTGCTGTAGAGAACTCGCAAGTGTGATTTGCCTCTGGTCTTCTACTGTTGCCTCTAAATGTCTTTCCAGGAGCTGCTGAATAAAAGATGAGACAGACCAGTAGTGGTAAAAGAGATCCCAAAAGTTAATCAATACTGCAGATTGTTCTGCATTGAAATTGATGTTATTGCCATATGGAAAAGCTTCTAGGTTCAGTGTGTATCCTGTCCCTATCTATTACAAAGCTCAGTAAATAACCTACAGGCCAATGGAGACTTCACTTTTCACTCTGGCTAGTGCATGATCTATGCCTTCAGTCCCAAAGAAAACCGAGGTATAATAAAAGTGATTCAACTTGTTTTTTTTTAAGGCAATTCAGCCATTTATGAACTAGTTTACTGAGATAATCTTCCTAAGCTGTTTTATAGAAAGAATATAAACAACTTTCTTGATTCATAGAGGTAAACAATAGCCTTCTTATATTTAATCTATGTAACTAAATAGACTAGGTCTATTAGCTTGTGTACTTAAAATAGTACTTAATGCTGACAACAGGAACTCCCTGGTTTAAGAATTTCAGTGAATGCACAAATCTAGGACATCCCATGTTGAAGCTTTATAACATGTTAGATTAGACTGTGCATTCTTGGGCTCATTATTAAATCTTAGGGCCAAGGGACTTTAAGCCTTTTAAAAAAATGTGCTACATTTACTTCAGAAATTATTGTACGTAAGTAGGTAACAAGTAAGCACATATAAATTCATGCATCTCTACATATACAAAATATCTGTTTTAAAGAAGAGAAGTCTTGTCCTGTCGAGGTACAGTCTTCTTTTGGTCTTTGGCAATAGTGAGTGAAGAGACAGAACCAGAAGAGTCAAGGGCAGAGTAAAGACTTTGGGGTCTACAACATCCAGAGGGAGTGATTTTTCTTGACCATCCATCTTAGCTAGGTTTCCATTGCTGCGATGAAACACCAAGACCAAAAGGCAAGCTGGGGAGCAAAGGGCTTATTTGGCTTACACTTCAGCATTGCTGTTCATCACTGAAGAAAGTTGAAGGATGGGAGCTCAAACAGGGCAGAATCCTTGAGGCAGGAGCTGATGCAGAGGCCATGGAGGGGTTCTACTTACTGGTTTGCTTCCCCTGGCTTCCTCAGCCTGCTTTCTTACAGAACCCAGGACCAACAGCCCACATATGACACAATGGGCTGGGGCCTCCTCCATTGATCACTAAATGAGAAAATGCTGAGGCTCCTTCATCTCTGATGACTCTGTAGCTTGTGTCAAGTTGACACACAAAACCATGCAGTACACCATCCAATATTTGTTTCAAATATGAGGCAGGGCAGAGTCTAGTATTTCCTCATCTTCAAAACACTACCATTGCATCTGCATCCACTGTGACACATGCTGTAGGTAGCAAAGTAACAATACAGTATGAAATATCATGGGGCTTTCTTTTGTGAGTACTTGTTTTGAATCTTATTGTGTAGCTCAGGATGGTCTTGAACTCTTGATACTCCCCCTCAGCCTCTAAGTGCTGGGCTTTGTCTTCATCTTTGTGTTGCTTTCATTGACTAATAAAGAAACTGCTTTGGGCCCTTGATAGGGCAGAACTTAGGTAGGCGGGGAAAATGAAAGGGAATGCTGGGAAGAAGAAGGCAGAATGAGAGATACACCAACCTGGAGCTGCTGGGGACCTATGCTGGGAATTTTACCCGGTAAGCCACTGCCACATGGTGATACAGAGATTAATAGAAATGGGTTAAATTAAGACGTAAAAATAAACCAATAAGAAGTTAGAGCTAATGGGCCAAACAGTGTTTTAATTAATACAATTTCTGTATGGTTATTTCAGGGCTAAGCTAGCCGGGTGGACATGACAAACAAGCAGGCTCCCTGGAACACTACCATGTCAAGTTTAAATTTATAGATATTTAAGACTATACATAAAACATAGCCATTGTATCACTTATTACCAATGAGGTTCTCAGCAGGAAGCACAAGAAACCCACAAATGACTATTTAAAAATACTTCACCGATGTGGGTCTCCTTCTTTGGGGAATCCCCAGTGACTGGTTAACAAGGAAACAGGTTTTGAAAGGCTTGTGGGACCATCAGAAACAGCTTTCTGGGCCAGAGTCTTCAGGGCAGATATGCAGTACTGGAACAGCAGCCAGGGCACTACCTAATTTGCATTTGGGAGCATGCTCCTATCATAGAGCTACAGCATCTAGTTATCATGTGGGCAGCAAGGGGAGAGCAACTGCAGAGATCTATGTCAAAGGTCAGGCATCCAGGTTTAGGGAGAGCTTTCAGATAAGGTCAGGCCTCAGGGCTCAGAGACACTATCCAGATAGGGAGGGAGGGAGCCCTACTGTTAAAGGGAGTCCTCATTTTGCAGCTGTCCATACAGGATGAGCTGCAATTTTTAGGACAGTGTACTCCAACACAATGACGCAATTCTTGATAAATGTATAGACATTGCTCATGAGCGAAAAGAAGGGTACAAAAAAAAAATAGAGAGTTAAACTACAAGGCAAACAATACCCAGTGCAATCTTTATCCTGCCTTAGCCCAACCACAGTAATAAACAAACCCAGAATGTGGAGCCACAGACGCTACAGGTGCCTTTCTCCTGTGCAGACATCCTGGGACTCGGACTCCCTCCATCAAGCTACCATGGTGACTCAGCAAGAGACTGTAGGCATGGGTGTAAAGCAGCTGGTAACAAAGACTTTGTGGATCGGTGCTGCTCTCAACTAAACTCTGCTGATCAAAAAGAGACAATGCACAGCATTTAAACAAATAACAGCAATCGCGGTGCAGTAAGACTTATGTACAAAGATAGCTGGAAGCTGCATCTGGACTGTGGACCCCAGTTTACCAATCTTCGGCCCTTTCATTCGCACATGGAACCCTTTGGGTCTGAAAGTAGCTAAGGAGAGTATATGGAAGACTACAGGAAATTCTTTTAGGGTTCATTCCCACTCTGACAAGTTTATTTTTTCTTTTCTTTTCTTCTCTTTATCATACTAGACACAAGCTAGTATCACAGAGAAAAGGGAACGTCAATTGAGAAAATGCCTCCATGAGATCATGTTATAGGCAATCCTGTAGTGGATTTTCTTAATAAGTGATTGATATGGGAGGGCCCAGTTGACCATACCTGGGTCCTGGGTTTTACAAAACAAGAGGGCTGAGCAAGTCATGAGATGCAAACAGTAAGCAGTATTCCTCTCCTCCACGGCCTCAGCATCAACTCCTGCCTCGAGGTTCCTGCCCTTTGAATTCCTGCCTTGACTCCCTTCAGGGGTGAAAAGTGATGTTGAAATGTAAGTGAAAAAAAAGCATTTCCTCCCCAAGTTGATTTTGATCATGTTGTTTCATCACAGCAATAGCAGTACTAAGACAACTCCTAGAAGGAACATATGAGGAGTCTAATATGTCACTTGCCAAAATTCTGTCTAGCGCCTACTTTTTGATTTTTGAGAAATATAAAATTTGATCAAAAACTACCCACCATTTCTTCTTTCTGACTCTCCCATGCCTCCCCCAAGCCGTCCTCTCTCAACTTCATGTCTTTTTCTGATAACCCACTAAGTCCAGTTAGTACTGTCCATATTTGCAGGAGTGTGGAGCCACACACTGAGCATGTAGAATCCACTAGCTGTTATGTCATCAGTGCGGAATGATTCTCCATCCCCAGCAGCAAGTATCCACTGCCAATAGTTCCTTAGTGTGGACTGAGGCCCAGAGATCATCGACCCCATTTATGCCAGAATGTTGGCAATCTTGATCTTGGGACGGTCTTGTGCAGGTGACCAAAGCTGCTCTGAGTTCATGATTGCCATAGCCACATCATGTCCAGAACACAGCATTCCACAGCACCTCTCCCCCATCCTCCACAGGATTATTTTCTTAATTTAGGGAATTGTATCTGAGTTTTACACATGCTACGTAAATGTTCTGCCAAATTTTTTTTCAATACAAGATGTTGCTATTTTTCCAAGGCTTGAGATCCTCTTTCTCCCAGGTTTCAGAGTACCTGGGATTACAGGCATTCCTAGCAACATATACTATGATATATGTACTGTAAAGCCTAGAAACATAAAATTTAATACAGTTAATAAATATGTATATATTTCTAAATTATGAATATATATATATTCTTAAATTATGTCTGTAACTCTCCAACCCTACAGACCTAATGTATTCAGCTATCAGCTAAGGGTACTTTGAGACTCAGGCAATATGAGAAATTCACAGTGGGTAGAGTAATCCATTATTAGTGAACACAAAAGGTGGTGACTAAGTCCTTCTTAGACTAACAGCACCCTGAACATAGCTTTATGTCTGGACAAAGGCTATTACATTTTAAGATTACATCTCAGAAATCTGACTAAGCTGTGCTATCTCTTCGTGCTAACTAGGGTGCCTGGCACAGAAGTGATGCTCATTAAAGCTTTCTGAAGTGAACTGAATAGATGAGTCCTCAAATTATGAGAACTGGAGTTCAGACATACAGTTAGCCTAGCAAGCACGGTGATTCCTAAGTGGCATTAACTATAGAGAATTGAATTGTCGTTCTTTCAATGCTCCCTTCCTCCACAATGATTTAGACTTAACCTAGGGCTTAGAGCATGATTGAAGCTGCAGGTGGGAAGCAAATAACTGTAGAAGTGCAGACTACAAATGCTGGAAATCAGACAGGGGCCTGACTCACATGTTAAGATGCCCAGAGAAAAGGTAGCATGGGAATAGATAAAGGCACTTATTCTGTACCAGAATACAAAGAAAGGGGTTAAAAGCAAGGGGCTAACAGCATTTCCCAAGATTCTCAGATGCTGCGTTAAGTTTCACACTGATTCTGATTATGAAATGTCTCTTCCACAGACAGCCCAGGGAAAAAACTATTTTAGCATAATACTATTTCCTTTCGTCTTTCAACAGTTTCGGTACCGATTCTGGAGACTCACAATGTGTAGCCACTGAAATGTTAAGAAGAAACATGCTTACCAGCGTAGAACAGTGATACTCACTAAGAAGGCAGATTGTTGCACAGACCCAGAGAGGCCAGTGTCATTCATTAAATCACAAGTATTTGGTGGGAGGTGGGAGAACACCTTAATTCCTAAGAGAAGCATGATTAAAATGACTGGAAAAATCTGCTGTTCAAATCACTTCCTACTTCCTAGAGATGCTCTTTGGAGGTAACCTAGCTGAGTGAAGAAGGCACTTCCCTGGAGATAGCAATTAGATTAGAAAGCCTGGAGCCTTCCCCCTTGATTACTTAAAATGATACTAAACCCTTGAGCTAACTCGGATGGTAATGGCTTCCAGGGGACAGCCAACGTTGAAAAGACACCGCCATTGCACTTTCCTTTCCATTTGTTCACTTAATACTTTGAACATACTTTTGTAAATTTTATTAAAGAGACTGCAAGCCTTTAAAAAAAACGAATCGGAGTGCTCTTTCCCCATTTCAACCAAATGAATGAAATTCTACCAGAAGCTGGTAGCAACAGTCCTGTGTCATGGAGGGTCAAGTTTTACTCTCATCCTTAAAATGAGTGTGAACTAATATCAATATAATGAATCAAGCAGCCACTGACATTTTTGAAAAAAAAAACACACACACCCACCCTAAATTGCTGCAGGTCTGTGATTATACCTGGGGAGTCTAGCTCCTTTTTTTTTTTTTTTTTGGTTATGCTGTTGGTCAAGGGACTTTGTGATTAAAAAGGAAGACCACTATTTACCAAACGAAGAAATGAGAGACTTACCTACCAAGAGATTAGCCTACTGCTGAGAACAATATTTGTGTGTTAAAAGTAGGATTTAACTTATACCCTCATTTTCTGGTGTTAGGGATCAAACACAGGGTCTCGTTTGGACTAAATAAGTGATATATCACTGAGTTCCACCCTCATAACTATATCCCCTTTGAAGTTATCCTAGAAGATGAAACTGTCAGGCATACTTGCATTTAAGAATAACTTTAGTACTTTATGACTATTCCACACCCAATGTATCTTAGCTACCCACATGTCACTTGGCCTGCCAGTCTTAGTTTCTCCTTCTTCCAGTGTGATACCAAACATTTTCCGGTATCAAAGTTGTGATTTGAGAATTATTTGTTTAGTGGGTTACTGTCAAGATGACTTGCCAAGTTTCCTGGTTGTACGCAGTTGCTGCAGCAGTCGCTATAGTGAAGAAGATGATGTGTGTCAGATGGACTTAGGAGTGAGGAGATGCAATGTGCTTTACGGGGAGAGTTTAATTTAAGGAGATAGTGGGAAATAACGAAAGGAGGGATAGGCAAGGAATAGTGTTGACCTGGCTTTCAGGCATCTGGCTTCCAGCCTGATGCCAAACTTCATCATTTAATAGTTCTTTGACCATTTGCTTATATGTAATGCTGTAAATATGCATTTGGTTTTCATGTGAGCGAAAACAAAATTTACTTAACATATTTTCCTCTTCTCTGCCTCTGGTTTACGGAGGGCTTGTGATTAATTGACATTATTAATTGCTAAGTCTTAATGTCAGCCTTTGCTAAGGGCTAATTAACTAGTGTGTACTTTGTCAAATTGTAATGAGAACTGATAGTCTTTTTACCTTTTTGTTTTATTTGGGGGGAAGATCTATTATTTTAGCAAACATTTGGGTTTTTAAGGAGATAATACTTTTTAATTTAGCCAGTGTTTACTAGACAGCTTTCATACCATTGGAGCACCCAAAAGAATATAAAGACAACAATGTAAGGGAGCCACGGATCTGGAGACCAAAACTTAGTCATAAAAAAACCTGTAAACCCATAAACAACATGCACATGTGAGAAGTGTCACTAGACACTGATGTGACCGTAATGTGACAGCCTTGACTGTTGCAGAGGCTCTGCTTTGGATAGTAATACAGAAGATATTGTGCCAAATATGCACTTGGGAGATGAGGTCACGCAATGTTTACTCTTATATGGTAGTGGGAAACAGTGAGAGGAAGACCCCAAGGGAAAGTGTACTATTCTGGGGCCCAGGCTACCTGGCTTTGATCCTGATACAGACTTCATCACTGATAGCACTTTGATCTTATACTTGTTACTTTTTAGCTTCAAATTTGAGTCCAATTTTTAGGACTTCTTAGTACAGGAGTCCGCAGTTAAGAAATTTCCAGTCAGGGAATTCTAGAATTTAAAAACCTCTTTGAGAGACATGAATTGTAAATTTTAAATCTTTTTTTGCACCCTTCTTTCTTTTCTTAAAGTTTATTTAGGAAAAAAGAACCCTATTCTTTCTCATTTTGCATGCCAAATGTGGTTCTTACTCCCTATCTTCCTCTCGCTCCCTCCAGCTTCCCTCCTACTTCACCCTCATCCAGTCCTCAGAGAGGGTAAGGCTTCCCATGGGGAGTTAACAAAGTCTGGCACATTGCTTTGAGTCAGAACCAAGGCTCTCCCACTATACCTAGGCTGAGCAAGGTGTCCCTCCAAAGAGAATGGGTTCCAAAAAGCCAGAACAAGCAATAAAGCAATAGTGATACATTCTGGTCTCACTGCCAGTGGCCCCATACTCTGCCCCAGCCACACAACTGTCACTCACATTCAGAGGGCCTAGTTTGGTCCCATACTGGTTCCCCCAATGCCAGGCCAGAGTTGGTGGGCTCCCATTAGCTCAGGTAAGCTGTTTCTGTGGGTGTCCCCATCATGGTCTTGAGCTATTTGCTTGTATTCTCACTCCTCCCACTTTTCAGCTAGGCATTTGGAGCTCTGTCCAGTGTTCTGCTGTGGATCCCTGTATCTACTTCCATCAGTTGCTGGATGAAGGTTCCATAATGACATTTAAGATAGTCATCAATCTGACTACAGAGCAAGACTAGTTCAGTCACCCTCTCCACTATTGCTTAGGGTCTTAGCTGGGTTCATCTTTGTGGATTCCTGGGAATTTCTCTAATGCCAGGTTTCTTGCTAACTCAATAATGTCTCCCTCAATCCAGATCTCTTTCTCTGTCTCTGTCCTTCTCCCATCTCGACTGTCCAGTTCCCTCAAGTTCTCCCCCACTCTCCTCTTCTCTCTGCCTCCTCCTCTTCCTCCATCCCTTCTCCCTGACCCCCATGCTCCCAATTTTATCAGATTTTGTCTATTTCCCCTTCCAAGGGGGATCTATGGATGTTTCTCTTAGGGTTCTCCTTGTTACTTAGCTTCTCTGGGGTCGTGAACTATAGGCTCCTTATCCTTTGCTTTTTAGTTAATAATCACTTATGAGTGATACGCTCATCTTTCTGGGTCTGGGTGATCTCACTCCAGATGGTTTTTTTTCTAGTTTCATCCATTTGCATGCAAATTTCAATATATCATTTTTTAACCACTTATATTATACCCCACTGTATAAATGTACCACATTTTCTTTATCCATTCTTTGGTTGAGGCACATCTAGGTTGTTTCTAGGTTCTGGTTATTACAAATAATGCTGCATGATTGAACAAATGTCCTTGTAGGACTGAGCATCCTTGGCTATATCCCCAAGGGTGGTATTGCTGGGTCCTGAGGTAGGCTGATTCCCAAATATCTGAGAAGCCACCATACTGATTTCCAGAATAGTTGTACAAGTTTGGATCCCTACCAGAAATGGATGAGTCTTCCCTTTACTATGCATCCTCTCCAGCATAAGCTATCATTATTGTTTTTTATCTTAGCAATTCTGACAGGTGTAAGATGGTATTTCAGAGTCATTTTGATTTGCATTTCCCTGATGGCTAAGGATGTTGAACATTTCCTTAAGTGTTGTTTGGACATTTGGCATTCTTCTGTTGAGAATTCTCCCTTTAGATCTGTACCCCATTTTTTTAAATTGGATTATTTGATATTTTGATATCTAATTTTTTGAGTTCTTTATATATTTTGGAGATCAGTCCTCTGTCTGATGTGGGATTGGTGAAGAACAAAGCGATCCCACTAAAATCAGGAACAAGACAAGGCTGTCTACTCTCTCCATATCTATTCAACATAGTTCTTGAAGTTCTAGCAATAGCAATAAGACACCAAAAGGAGATCAAGGGGAAACAAATTCGAAAGGAAGAAGTCAAACTTTCACTATTTGCAGATGATATGATAGTATGCATAAGTGATCCCAAAACTTCTATCAGGAAACTCCTACAGCTAAACACCTTCAGTAATGTGGCAGGATACAAGATCAACTCAAAACAATCAGTAGCTCCACTATATACAAATTTTGTGTGTGTGTGTGTGTATGTGTGTGTGTGTATACAAAAGAAGCTGAGAAAGAAATTAGAGAAACATCACCATTTACAATAGCTACAAATAACATAAAATATCTTGGGATAATGCTAACCAAAGAAGTGAAAGACCTATTTGACAAGAAATTTAAGTCTTTGAAGAAAGAAATTGAAGAAGATACCAGAAAATAGAAAGATCTCCCATGCTCTTAGATAGGTTGGATCAACATAATAAAAATGGCAATCCTACCAAAAGCAATCTACAGATTAAATGTAATCCCTATGAAAATCCCAACACAATTCTTCTCAGACCTCAAAAGAACAATACCTAAATTCATATGGAAAAACAAAAAACCCAGGATAGCCAAAACAATCCTGAATAATAATAAAGAAACTTCCAGAGGCATTACCATCCCTGACATCAAGCTCTATCATAGAGCTACAGTAATGAAAACAGCTTGATATTGGCATAAAAACAGACAGAAGGACCAATGGAATCAAATCGAAGACCTGGATATTAATCTACACAGCTATGAACACCTGATTTTTGACAAAGAAGCTAAAAATATACAATGGAAAAAAGAAAGCATCTTCAACAAATGGTGTTGGTATAACTGGATGTCAACATGTAGAAGAATGAAAATAGATCCATATCTTTCCATGCACAATACTCAAGTCCAAATAGATTAAATACCTCAATATAAATTTGACCACACTGAACCTGATAGAAGAGAAAGTAGGAAGTAGCCTTCAATTCAAGGACACAGGAGACCACTTCCTAAATATAACCCCAGTAAGCACAGACACTGAGAACAACAATAAATAGATGGGACCTCCTGAAACCGTGAAGCTTCTGTAAAGCAAAGGACACGGTCAGTAATTTTAAATCTTGTACACCTTGTAAATTTCCAACAGGCTCAGGGATGAGGAGAAAGAAAAGATTACAGGGAAGGAGGTTGAACTTACATTCATGAGGCCGAGAACAAGAATAAGGAAAACTCTGACAGGACAAAACATATGTAAGACAGAAACTTTTCTATCAAATGTTTTAAATAATGTCCTGGAGAAATAGGACAGGTTTAGCTTCCCTAATCCCCAAATCTAAAACCCAAAATGTTCACAAATCAAAACTTTTTGAGTACTGACATGATGTCACAAGTGAAAAATTCCAAACTTGATTTCGTGTGATGAGTGGAATTCAAGGTACATTTTAAAAAATAGAAATTTTTCTTCATGATAAAGTATAAATGAAACATAAATGGATTCTGTGTTTAGACTTCTGTCTCATCCCCAAGATATGCCATTGGGAACATTTGGAAACAATGAGAACCACTTCTAGACACAAGCAATTCAGGTAAGGTCTACTGATTACCCTCAACCTGTGTCATATGCTAGAACAGACACAACCTTCTTCATTGAATAGCCAAGGTTTTAATCTCCTTTGCCTATTTAGTCATAGTTTCAGGAAAGTTCCTTACCAGAATTTTCTAAGGCATACCTAATTTTTATTGTGCTTCATTTTATTAAGCTTCCTGTATACTGTGAATGAGAGAGAGAGAGAGAGAGAGAGAGAGAGAGAGAGAGAGAGAGAGAAGAGAGAAGTTTGTTAGAAACTAGGATCAGTCAAGACTATTGACACCATTTTTCCCAACAACACTATCTCTCTATCTCATCTCTCAAGCTTTTTAACTATTTCCTATCTGGTATGATAATATATACTCTTCTATTTTTTGGATAATCACTGTAACTGATTTGTCATGACCCAAGCCACACCCTTACTAAAATGTAAACTTAATTGTTAATCAGCTAATAATACTGTATGCTCTGACTGCTCCCCCTACTGGTTGGTCGCCAATCTTTTCCTCTCATTAGGCCTCCCTATTTTCGGTATTGAATCATGGCAATCAACTCTGCAATGGCTTTCAAGTATCCAGATGGCAGTTCCCCCTCCCTCCGCTGTTCCCATTCCCTTTCCCTGCCTCCTCTCTACCTCCCTCCATCCACTCCTCCTCCAGCTCTGATCAGAAAGGGGCAGGCCTCTCACGAAAGTCAACAAAGTGGGGCACGTGAAGTTAAGGCAGGACCAAGCCCCTCCTCGCTGCATCAAAGCTGAGCAAGGAATCTCACCATAAGGAAGAGATTCCAAAAAGCCAGCTAAGCACCAGAGGCAGGCCCTGCCCTCACTGCTCAAAGTCCCACAAACAGACCAAGCCGCACAACTGTCACACATATGCAGGCTCCCTAACTGTTGGTCCAGAGTCCATTAACTTCCATGAGTCCAGGTCAGCTGTCTCTGTGGCTTTCCCCATCATGACCTAAAAACCACACCCCTGGCTGGTGCAATCCCAAATGAAGGTCTTTTTAGTACACTTTATAGAAGACCAAACTAGCCACAGCATTACTCTAAGACAACTCAATTCTGTGTAGGCTGAAGGAAGTGAGGATACTTAGGAAACTTAAAGCTAACGAAGCCTGTTCACAAGATTCTTTTAAAAAGAATATTTATGTGTATGGATACTTTACCTGCATGTCTATCTGTGCACCATGTACTTGTCTGGAGCCCTTAGAGACCAGAAAAGACTGTCAGATGTCCTGTAACTGGAGTTACAGATGACTGTGTATCGCCATGTGGGTGCTAAATATTGAATCTGGGTCCTCTGGAAAAATCAGCCAGTGCTCTTAACCATTGAGCCATCTCTCCAGCCCCTAGTTAGCACATTTAAATAAAGAAAGTGATTCTGAAAGTCTGCAAAGTGAAGCAATACGTGCTTCTGCAGAGGCTGCAGCCATTACAGAGGAAATCTAGTAAGATAATAGATGAAGGTGACTATAGTAAATAAGAGCTTCCCAGTGGATACGAAACAACTTCACACTAGAAAGAGATTTACCCTAGACGTTCCCAGCCAGAGAGAAGACGCCAGTGCTGAGTTTCAAAGTCTCCAATATTGGAGGCCCCTCTTTTTTCCATATTTTTATTAAAAAGTTACTTTTCATTGTACATACCAATTGCAGCTTTCCCTTCCCCTCCTCCTGTTCCCCCACCTCTCCTCTTCCTATGGCCCATCCATTCCTCAGAAAGATTAGGCCTCCCTTAGGGAGTCAACAAGGTCTAGGATACCAACTTGAGGCAGGACCAAGGTCCTCCCCCAGTATCTAGGCTGAGCAAGGTATCCCACCATAGGGAATGGGCTCCAAAGAGCCAGTTCATGCACCTGGAATAGGTCCTGGTGCGAATGAGGTCCCTCTTTTTTAAGGAATGAATTACGATGGATGAGTTTTTGAAGTAACCAATGCTCATTGTCTTAGTTACTGTTCTATTTTTGAGAAGAGACACCATGAGCAAGGCAATTCTTATCAAAGAAAGTATAATTGGAGGTTTGCCTACCATTTTGAAAGGTTTGCCCATTATCATCCTGGTGGGAAGCACACAGGCATGGTACTGGAGTAGTAGTTGAGAGCTATACATTCTGATCCACAGGTAGCAGGTAGAGAAAAACAAAGACAGACACAGACACAGGGCTTTTGAAACTCAAAGCCCAACCCCCAGTGACACACCTTCTCCATCAAGGTCACAACACCTAATCCTTCCCAAACAGTACCAACAACTGGGGAGCAAGCATTCAAACATATGAGCCTATGGGGACCATTCTCATCCAAACCACCACACCGATTTACCATTTAAAAAATGTTAGGTTATTAAGACTTACACTGACGCTGCTCTGCCAGTGCTTTTTAAATAAATGGAATAACAGCGTTTCTACGACAGCACTTCTGTTTGTGACATGGCTTACTGAGACCTACTGCTTATTCACAATGCCCCTGGCCACCTGAGAGTTTTAATGGGAATGTACAACAAGATTAATGTACCTGCCAATACAACATTTATAATATAGCCCATGGTTCAATGACCGATTTTGAATTTTTTCCTCAAAACACGCATAGAAAGAGAGGCCACTCTTTCTATGATATGTGAAAAGTGGATTAAAAAATCTTGTGAAAAGCTTTCATCACTATAGATGCCATCAAGAACGTTTTTTAATTTATGGGAGGGCATCAAAATGAACATTAACAGGACTATGGGCAAAGGTTGTTCCCAACGCTTTGAGGGATCTGAGACTTAGGCGGAAAATGTAGCTGAGGATAATGGTAGAAACCAAGCTAGTAGTAAAAGTGCTGCCTGAAACTCTGGCCGAGCTGTTCAAGTCTGATAATAAATGTTAATAGACATATTCTCACTTCCTATGGGCGAGCAGAGGGTGGCTTCTTGTGATGGACTCTACTTTTGGTAAAAAAGCTACGAACACTATTGAGATGGCAAAAAAGCATTTAGAGCATTAAATAGACTCATTTGGCAAAGCAGAAGCAGGTTTTCAAAAAGCCTATTGTGTATCAATGCTGGGAAAGAGCATTTTCGCACTGCTTAAAAATATTTCAGTGAAAGGAAGAGTCATTTGATGTGATGGAGTCCATTGTTGTCCTATCTGAAGATATTGCAAAAGCCACCCCAGCTTCTAAGATCCACTACTCTGATCAGTTAGCATCCACCACTGTCAAAGCAAGACCCTCTACCAGCAATAAGATTCTATTTTTTCAGGGAGAGAGGACTCAGTTGATACTGTTATAGCAAGAAAATCCTAAATCCTGCTTTAGCTCCTCTTTAGAGACTGAGAAATTTTTAACATCCTAAATCTGTGGATTTTGATGTTGGTTTATGTAACAGCTCCCCCCTACACACACACACACACACACACACACACACACACACACACACACACACACACACTATGAGACATCTTCATGCCCTGGACCAGAAATCAGGATTTGAGGCATCTCTGCTGTTTTCAATTTGCCATTACCTAGATCTGTCTGGCCCTAGCCATTCTAAATGAAGAGAAGTAGACTGCATCTGTGTTTTCGAAATGCCCTCAGATGGGTCTGATTTAACTCCTGTCAGCATAGAATTTTCACAGAAAACTAAGGAAGCCTTTTCCCAAAGCCAGGCTCCACAGCCACACTTCCCCTCATTGCCAGGGCTTCCCAGGAGCCCCTTGCTATGGTAACAACCTCATGTCCTTTATTCAGATATGCCCAGCAAAGATCTGCCTCATGATTAGTTTTGATTAGATCGGAATTCCAAACAAAAGGAGATGCTTTACTGGTCTGGAAGCACTGGGACCTGAAAGAATGGGGCCAATAGAGCTGGTGGACTAAGTCCTGTGCAATAGCCAACTTTATTCAGTGCATCATACAGCTCATCCTCGGAGGTTTAAGAGGAATCACAGGAGTGAAGTGTACAAAACAAGGGCAAGCCGTACGTGATAGGCAAGCCACATGCGGCAAAACATGCTTTTTTCTAGAAGCCCTTGCACAAATAAAAACAGCCAGTTGTAACGGATAATCTGAAGAAAACTTACTCCTATCCACTACATCCGGGGAGCACAAGGACACATCCCAAGAACAATTCTGTGGTTTTGAAGAAACTAAGGTTACAGGACTCTTGATTTCTTGGAGATTTTTCATAAGCACTCGGAATTCTCCTCCCACAATTCCAATGTTGAACCATGTTCTGACAGGAGACCAGTGAATGTATTGTAGGTACTGAGATTATGAGAGCCAGGTACTGCTTTGGGAAGGTACTCCTTGAAAGAGGCCCCATTATTTGGTGTTGGGAAGCATAGACTTCCCCAATGAGAAAAAAAAATTAATTCCTCATGTCCTTGATGTTGCAAAGCATTTCAAATGTGTTTCAATCATCCTCTTAGCTTTATTAACTCTCTTTTCAAATAAGGGGTATAATTCTATGTGGGAGAAGCAAAAAGGAGATTTTGCTTTTTCTTGTTTTCCATAAGCTCAGCAGCAGCTCAGCTGACTCCAGCCTCCGCCATTCTTCTTCCTTGTCTCCCTTGCTTGTCTCTCTCTGCAAGTACTTCTGTCATGCTCCACATTGTTCCAGTTCCATCGTTTTCCACATTTCTTCCTTCTATCACATTTGTTGGATATATATCTGCGATTCAGTGGGACATTTGATTAGGTAGTTACTGTGTGGAACACATCCATGATCTCCTTCCTCCCAAGGCAGAAGCAGTTCCAGACAGCCACCTCACCCTTTGTAACAGTGTAATCGATATGAAGGCCAAAAGTCGGCCAGTCCAACACAAAGCAACAAAGTAGCCATCCAAGGAATTAATGGCAACGGAATGTCTAACAATGTCTAACAATGTTTAGGGTTGGTTCGTACCACCTAGATGTCAATATCAATGGATATAATGGAAGAACTCTTTCTGAGCTGAGGCAGATCTTTCTGTAAAAGATCCGTGATTTGGTGGATAGCTGAAAAGCAACAGTCCAGAAACAGGAGATGACAATCAACTAAGCAAGGTCAGTAAAGAGGGCAGAGCTAGCCGAATTCTTGCCTTAATTCTGAGTGGTCTCATCTGCATCAGTGGGAGGTGAGCATTGTTTATCTTGTCTTTAGTATCCAGCACTGCACCTACACTCTTTTTTTTCTTTCTATTCTTTAGCTTAGAATTGCAGTTCTGGGTAGAAAACTCTCTTTTTGAATGGAGTTGTACTCGGAAGCTTCTAATTTGCTGAATCTGGTTGGTTGTTGGAATTCGACAGGGTATCAGAGCTCTCCAATCTGGAAGAAAGGGAAAACATTTAATGCATTGATCCTCCAATTGTACTTCATTAATGCAAACTAAGTACCACTGTTTTCCTTAGCGATTAAAGAGTTGCCTGTTGCCAAGCAATTGCCAAATATTGACAAGAGTGTGGGGAAATGGTTGTTCATACACACTACTGGTAAGAGGAGAAAGTTACGTAGCCATTTAACAACATGTGTCAAAAATTCAATTCTATTTTTTTGTGAATGGTCCCCAAACATATAATATTTAATTAAGCATATAATGCATATTTATTATATAGATGAACTTGTAGGCATATCTGAATACCTCAAATTTGGATGCATCCTTCATTCAATGAAATATGGTATTGTCTCACACTCACAAGGAAAAATTTTATAGTTTTTTATTGGAGTGTCAGTTATAATGGTAAGATTCAGAAAAGCCTAATATGCATAAATAGAAGCCTGGATAATTAACATATTCATCCCAAATAATATCCCATGCAACTATTAAAAAGAATAATATTGTGCTATGTGTGATGATTTGAAAAAAGAAGTGTCAAGAAATATATAATTAACAGAAAGCATTAAGGCAAATAACATTAAGTTTAAAATGGAAAATTTTCAATGAGGCATAATATATACATCGTTTATGATATGTGTATATGTGATTTTCTGGCATAAAGGTAAGAAACTATTGTCCAAGATTTCTTCTTGGGTGAAGGTTAGCCAGTGGGAGACATTTAATTTTCATTATGTATGTTTTTGGACAATTTGAATTTTCCTACTATGCTCACATATTGAATTTTTCTTTAAAGGCCACAAGAGGTTTCTTGGAGATAAATTACTATTCTTTTTTCTCTTTTTTATGCTTCCCTGTATTAAAAACACACAATAGATGTTATTTTAAAAAGGAAATCAATAAGACAGGCCCTGTCTCAGTAGAGTTCATAATGAGTGTGATAAACCAGAGAACAGATGGTTTCCTAGATCCAAGAATAAAGGCTTGAACAAAGGGCCTGGGGGGGGGGTGTTGGAAGAGAAACTTACTCCATCTCTCTAGAGGCATGACTAAAGTGTCAGAGAAGATGTCATATTTGAGTTGAGGCTTGGTAGAAAAGAGGATGTTGGTGGGAAGCAGTCCAGAAAGCACAGACAGCCCATCAGACACAGCAGTCTGGAGGCTGTAACGGGGTCAGGGAATTTGGAGGGATATAGTCGGGCCAGAGACACATTAATGTATCGGCCTGAGTTAGCATGTGGGCAGAAGTATGCATAGTATGTGCTCTGATCTTGGAGCTCCCAGTTCTTCCTCTCTAACCCTAAGAACAGCAGTGTTAAGGGATCCCTTGGAGAGCAGCAGTAATAACAGAGACAGCCTAGAATCTGAAGGTCTGCCCAATTCTTTCCTAATGTGGTAAGATCGAGTTTTATAGAAGCTGTACCAAGTGTATTTTACATGCAACCAAGACTCAAAAACTCTGGCAGCTGTCAATATTCTTATCATTAGCATTCCTGCTTCTGGAATCTGCCAACATAGAGGGGACTCAGTAAATCTCTACTACAGAATGATTTGTGGGAGCTTTGGGGAGCTTTATGAGGAGATATGTTATGACAAGTCTTACTTCCTAGTTCTCCACCCAGCCAATAATACCACAGGATCTAGAACATCTTCAACTCTAGATGTCATACACTCACACAGACACAGTACGCAAATATATATATGATTAAAAGGAAAGTAAAAAAAAATTAAGAAGAAATCTGACTCTCCCTCTCCCAGAAGCTATGAACTTGTAATAGATTGTAGGAGAGGGTTTTGGTTTTGGTTTAACAGAAATGCAACAAATTTTTCAGTACATCAAACAAATCATGTCATGATGGGATTGCATGATTGACTGGGTTTATATCTTGGTCTGTGAACACCTTTATTTCTTCATGCACGTAATAGTTTGTTCCTCCATGCATATGAAGCACCTATTATGTCCTAGGTGCTAGGTTGCCCTAGAAGTTAAAGTATACATAGAAAGTATACATAGAAAAGCATAGACAAAATCTCTGTCTTTTTGCATCTTACATTCTAGTGGGGGAGATACAAATCAATAAAAAAAACCACACAAACACAAAATTATCAATTGGAGTACAGGATCCCAGGGAAAGGAACATGCTCTTATGGCTAGATGAGACAAAAGAACATGATCTCTCTTTGGGAGTCCGGCAGTGCTTTCTGAGGAAGCATTCCAGCTGCAATTTGAAAGAGTGAGTAGAACCTATAACCCAGGAAGCTCTGCAAGCAACTGTTTCGTTTCTTGCTTCATGAAATGGAGTCTGGGGACAGGCAAATCAGTGTTCTGCAAACCACAGGTTAACACCGCCGTTTACAGCTCGCGGGTATTGATCTTGGCCAGCATTTGTTTATTTATCCAGCATAACCAACTGGATAAGGTTGAAATAGGATGGAACGAAAATCTCCAGTATCATTACTAAGAATAATTATTTTGTGAAACAATATAAAATAGTCATCTTTCTGTAGCTCTCAGTCCAAATAGTGTGAATCACTGGCCCAGATGCTGTGCCTTACCGTCACACGATTATAATTTATCAGTATCCATTGGATTCTCTCGTTCCCTTCTTTTAAAGACTGTAGTCTATGTCCCTGTTCATGTTCTTTTCAGCAATAATGGAAGTAAGTAGGAAAGTCCCTACCACCATTGACTGAGTGCCTACACTGGAGTGGGACAGTGCACAGAGTGCCTTGTAAACATAATACCTTTCATTTGTCACGGTAACCCCATGAGGTAGATGCAATTCATCATCCCATTGTAGGAATTAATAAGCCTGAAAGGCTGCTGAAGAACCTGTTAGGTTTCTATCACTTATATTTGATGATCCAAGTTCTGTAGTGCTTTGAATTGAGTCGATCTTTTCCTAGCAAAATTGTGTCCTCATTCCTGAGCAACTGTGTATGAACTTCAAACCATTTCATTCTGGCGCAAGAAAACCCATTGTTTTGAACTGAAAAGGCAGCAAAACTAGGACAGTAATGGCATATATTATCAGTGCCCTAGCCGTGTTGATTATGTAAAAAAGAAATCTCCAAAGAAGCAAAATTTAAAAATCAATAAGCTGGAGGCCATTAGTCAGAAACAGAGTGATACTTCTCTAGGTTGGGAGACGTTGTGCTCTGCAAGTGAAAGCACAAGAACAAGAACCAGGAGACATCAATGCTATCAGAAAGTCAAACTGGCCTATTGAATTCCCTCCATCCCTACACACACACACACACACACACACACACACACACACACACACACACACCAAACAAAATAGGTTAGCAGGTGCCTCTGTACATTCGTACCTCAGTTACTTCATCCTTCCTCAGAAACAATGAGAACAGATGGAGGCCAGGGAGAAAACCCTCCATGACTCAGTAGAAGGAAATTAATAGTCTTTGAGAGTCACAGAATTAAAATTCCAAAGGCAGATTTTCCTAAACCATATAATGAGCTTGTAGTTAAAGAGTTGATTGGAATGATTTGAAGATAATTTTACAAGTGGCAACCTGCACAATGATATGATGAAAAATCACTTTGGCACGGGAGTCATAAAATTCTGGTTATGGTACTGACTCTGACCCAGGTTTGGAGAAAGAACATTCAGTTCTGTGCACTGCAGTTTCTCCAGCCTATAAAGTGAAATTGACAAACAACTGACCCAACTCTTCGGGTTGTGAGGGGCAGATATCAGAAATACATGGGGAAAATATGCTTTTATATGCTGAACAGTTCTACAAGAATATAAAGTATAAGTGTGACAGAGAAGTCCTTGCACAAGGATTTACAGTGCAAGTCCAAGTTCTTGTAAGAGTTTTCTTTTTTATAGATTTATTTTTTAATTTCATTTTACATTCCAACCCCAGTTCTCCTCCCACCCCTCCTTCTGCTCTCCTCACATTCCTCCAAGCCCACCCCCATTCACTCCTCCCAAAGGGTAAGGCTTCCCATAGGGAGTCAACAAAGCCTGGCCCATTAAGTTGAGACAAGACTAAGCCTCTCCCCTCTGCATTAAGGCTGAGCATGGTTCTCACCATAGGGAATGGGCTCCAACAAGACTAGCTATGCATCAGGGACAGATCCTGGTCCACTGCCAGGGCCCCCTAAGGTAGATCAAGCTACACAATTATCTTCCATATATGGAAGTCCTAGTTCAGTCCCAAGGAGGCTCCACAACTGTCAGTCTAGAGTTCATGAGTTCCTACAAACTTGATTTAGCTATCTCTATAGATTTGCCTTTCATGATCTTGACCGCTCTTGCTCACATATTCCCTCCTCCCTTTCTTTGGATTTCTGAAGCTTGGCTGTATGCTTGGTTGTGGATCTCTGCATTTGGTTCCATCAATGACTAGATGAAGGCTCTAGGATGACAGTTGGGGTATTGGAAGGCCAGTTCAGGCACTCTCTCCACTTTTGCTAAGAGTCTTAGCTGGGGTCATCCTGTATGAGGGATGCATGGATGACCCTGGGAAGGGGAATTAGATGAGATCTCCTAGGTAAACTGGGAGCAAGGAGGGGATGACAACATGAGGGAATGGGATGGTTGAGTTGGGGGATGGATGGAATGGGAGAGCAATGAAAGAGATATCTTGATAGAGATGGCCATAATGGGATTAGGGAGAAAGCTGGTGTTAAGGAAATTCCCAGGAATCCATAAGGATGATCCTAACTAAGGAATAGTTTTCAATGTAACTTATAACTAGCCTCACCTAACTCCTTTAGCATGATCATTGTGGTCGTGGAAGACACCCTCTGCTCCATTGTGTGGTTCTCTTCACTCTTCTGTGGATCCGACATTCTTCCTGCTTCTGCTACTTCATTCATATTGTCCTCCCTGCTTAGGTTGCCCTTTCCATCTGAATTAAACAGGAAGTGCACCTTAGATAATCATCCTCTCCAACGAGACTTTTTGCACCTTCCTTACTGCTCAAAGTACAGCCAACATCTCCTGAGTGTTTCATCAGACCTTGAGCAGACCTATTGAGTCAGCTTTGCATGTTAAAAAAAATTGCCTGATGATTCATCTGCAATTACAATGTGAGAGACCTCCCTAAGCACTTCCAACCCACACTCCATCCTCTTTTCTCTGAACAGCTCAAGAATTTGGGCTTGTAAATGTTATTGTTGAATTTCTTCCCAGTTTATTCTTTTTTCAACTTTGAAACTACAGGTATTTGGGTGGCAAGTAAACATTTAGTGATTTTTGTGTTGTAAGACATTTTTTTAAATTGTCTTTCAATTCCACATGGGTTTATTATGAGTATGCAGAATACAAGCCCTGGTGGGTATTAAACAGTGGGTAAAATGTAGTATCTACCCACAAAGGGACTCACAACTTGCTTGCCCACTTTCATCCTGACATAATATGCATTAGTGGCACACATACCTTGGTGTTAACCAACAGCTCTCTGGAATTAAGACCACTCGACAAGAGGGAGGCCATGCCTATTACTGGCTGAGCTAACCGTTAAAAAAACAGAAGTCATGTATTTGAAGGACAGTGGGAAAAGGTATATTGGAGGATTTGAAGGGAGGAAAGAAAAGGAAGAAATGTTATAATCAAATCATAATCTCAAAAATTGAAAAAAAAATCCGCTGAGGACAAGCCTGTCAGGCATTTTCTTAATTAGTGATGATGTGTGAGGGCCCAGATCATTTTGTAATAAAGCAGGTTGACTGAGCAATCTATTAGCAGCCAGCAAACAGCACTCCTCCATGGTTTCTGCATCAGCTCCTGCCTCCTGATCCCCGCCCCATTTGATTAAGTTCCTTCCCTGACTTCCCTCAATGAACAATGATGTGGAAGTATAGGCGAAATAAACACCTCCCCAAGATGCTTTTGGTCATAGTGTTTATCATAGCAATTGTAATCCTCTCTAGGACAAGGATCTTTTTTATTTAATTTATTATTATTATTTAAAAAATTCCACCTCCTCCCCTCCTCCCATTTCCCTACCCCATCCCCCCACTTCCCCTACTCCTCCCTCTCCAGTCCAAAGAGCAGTCAGGGTTACCTGCCCTGCGGGAAGTCCAAGGTCCTCCCACTTCTATCCAGTGCCAGGAAGGTGAGCATCCAAACAGGCTAGGCTCCCACAAAGCCAGTACATACAGTAGGATCAAAACCCAGTGCCATTGTCATTGGCTTCTCAGTCAGCACTCATTGTGTGCTACGTTCAGGGAGTCCAGTTTGATCATATGCTCCATCATTCCCAGTTCAGCTGGCCTTGGTGAGCTCCCATTAGATCAGCTCCACTGTCTCAGTGGGTGGGTGCACCCCTCGCGGTCCTGAGTTCCTTGCTCATGTTCCCCCTCCTTCTGCTCCTCATTGGGACCTTGGGAGCTCAGTCCAGTGCTCCAGTGTGGGTCTCTGTCTCTATCTCCATTCATCGCCAGATGAAGGTTCTATGGTGATATGCAAGATATTCATCAGTATGGCAATAGGGTAGGGCCATTTCAGGCTCCCTCTAAATCAAACCTTAGGACAAAGATCTTTTAGAGAGTTTCTGCCCATCTAGATGCAGAGATGTGTGAGTGACTGTCAGATGGTTTTGGTGCATGGAATCACTGATTTATAAGACTCAAAAAGCACTTCTTACCTTTGTAACACCCTCTATGACATCTCTACAAATAATAATCCTGCTCTATGTTTGTGCCCTTCTGATAGGACATTTTGTCTCTAGCCACATATGCACAGTTCATTTTGTGTTTCACTTGTCCAGTTCTTATCAGCAATTCTAAGCGGGTCTCAGGAGATTCATCATTTCTTTTACCTGCAATAACTTCACATCACATAATATAGGTTAATACAGCATAAACTTTATAACAAATAACTTGATTGCCCTACATCCTTCTATACCTGAAATCCCATCATACCTCAAGGCCTTGATAAGGTATATAACAATATCTGATAGCATGACAGTTTTTTATTTTTTAATTTATTTATTTATTAAAGATTTCTGTCTCTTCCCTGCCACCGCCTCCCATTTCCCTCCCCCTCCTCCAACTAAGTCCCCCCCCTCAGCCCGAAGAGCAATCAGGGTTCCCTGCCCTGTGGGAAGTCCAAGGAACCCCCATCTCCATCCAGGTCTAGCAAGTTGAGCATCCAAACTGCCTAGGCTCCCACAAAGCCAGTAGGATCAGAAACCCATTGCCATTGTTCTTGAGTTCTCAGTAGTCCTCATTGTCCACTATGTTCAGAGAGTCCGGTTTTATCCCAGGCTTTTTCAGACCCAGGCCAGCTAGCCTTGGTGAGTTCCCAATAGAACATCTCCATTGTCTCAGTGTGTGGGTGCACCCCTCGCAGTCCTGAGTTCCTTGCTCGTGCTCTGTCTCCTTCTGCTCCTGATTTGGACCTTGAGATTTATAGCATGACTTTGTTGATCTCAAGTCAGTGACGTTTTACTGGCCTTATATGCTGCTATGATCCTAATGCAAGGGACTTAAATGAACGTGACTAGAGCTGTTACTCGAAGGCTCTCTCCTCTGAAAAGATTCAGGGGTGTTCTTTATGCATGCTGTCGACGTTTTACAACTTAGAAGTTGCATCCAGATCCTGTTAAAATCCCTTGGCTAAAATCGAATACTGTCCCAGGAATGAGTTAGTGCACTGGGCCTGAGAGAGAGAGTTTCCTCCCTTGGAGGGCTGAGTAGCTCCTTTAATCTATTTACCACAAGTGTTCATTGCTCTGGGGCTCTGGGATTCTTCAGGATGAAAGCCCTCCATAAATATTTGTTATTGTTATGATAACCAGTATAGCTTCCTGAGTGAGATAAATTTGTCTTCTGGCTTCTGCTTCTTGTAGCTTCCCTTCCTATCTTTTTTATTTCTCTCTCCAGATAATTTTTGTGGTAGAGAAACAATCTATTTGTGCAGTTAATTAAGCTGAGTACAGTGTGATAGGCCTTAGTGACTTTTCAGGTTGTGACTGCTAAGGGATAAAGGCTTGAGAGCTGGGGGTTCATACCATAAATATATTATTTTAATCAACCAAGGGGAAAAATCCTTGGAAACAGAATTAAAAGTGATAGCAGAAGAATAATTAAATATTGTATGGAGGGGTCGTGGGGACTGGTTTCTACAAAATTAAAAATGGTAAATCAATGTTCACAATATCCCATAACCTATCATCAGGGTAGTTCTTGTTTTCGGGCTTCTGTAAACTGACAGAATCTTTCTTCACTGAGAGCATAAGTCCTCCATGATCTATATCCCTAGACTCATTTTCCAGATCCACCCTTTCCTTGCTAATAAACCATCTTTATTCCTCCTTGCTTTCAGAGACCTCTCCTTTAAGAGGTCAAGTGACAATTCCTTCATAATACTGCCCTGACTATGCTAACTATATGACATCAGTCTCTCCACTGCACATTGAAATCCTATATTTCTGTCCCGTTTTCATTTGCCATGTCACAGGTAGGTTAGGAAATTCTGTAGGCTTCTAATGTGAGTTATTCTTGTCTCCCAAAATATTATCAGTTTGAAAGCTCATGAGAGACAGAGCCCAAAACAGCCTGAAATGATATGTACTAGTATTCCTAAATACATCATTTCATAGTAGATACTGGATTGAGTGGTATATTGTTAACTGCATGTTTGAAGAGAACCATAGCTGAACAAAATGGAAAGATGAGGCATGCGTTTGGATGCTGATATAAATAAAAAGATGAGGGGACCTTAGCAATTGAAGTGAAAGAAAACTAAATAAATCTCTAGGGCTTGGGGTTTGTTTAGCAGTTGTTCAAGGGCAGTCAATATTAGCTACCGCCCAGGCACCAAACATCTGGTTACTTCCAAATATGATTGACACAGCTGTTGGTGTACATGATGATCCTTCTATTCTGAAGTTAATGACTTCTGCACAGCTGTGTCCAGTCTTCCAGCAGCTGCTATGACTAAAGTAGTTCTGGAACACAGATGTTGACTCTATACAAGATACATATATTGGACTTCTTTATTTCCTTAACGACAAATATGTGGTGCCCGTGGTACTGCCATGAAACCTGCACTGAAACCCAAGGCAAATGACGAAAACTTCTATCTAGTAACTTTCCAAAGCACATGGCCGTATAAAATGAAGAGCATGTGTTTATCCACCTGCTCCCACTTCTGCCTTTTTACATTGCTCCTCCTTCAAGTCAGGAACTTGAATTAAGCCCATAAAAACAGAAGGGGCACCTAGTAGGGGCTTATTACGTTTTTCTAAGTAGGACTGATTTAATTAAAGATCAGCTAAATAGAGCCTAAATGCTAAGCCATCTGCGTTTAATTTTAAGAAGAAATGAGTAGGGCTAGGCATCATCATGAATCTGCGTTTAATTTTAAGAAGAAATGAGTAGGGCTAGGCATCATCATGAATTTCCTAGCACCCAGAAAGATGTTGTGTTGATAGTCTAACGGTGTATCCCCCATTACCATGGCAAGACAGGACAATAAGAAACCTGGAATTGCAGTTTGCTTGAGTTAGATAAAGAGGTAGCATTAACAGTGCTTTAAAGCAAGGGATTTGGCATTAAACAGATTTGGACCAGAGTCACAGCTCTAGGTATTGAGTACCTGTGCAGTTTTGCATAATATAGCTCATTCTCTGGCCTTCTTCCTTTTCTTTTTTAAAATGAATGCAATGGCATTGCCTACTTTGTGACATTGATTTGGAGAGCAGAGGAAATAATGCTGGGGATTTGCACGTTTTAGGGGGTGTATATTGTGCCACTGGAGAATAAAAAGGCTCAGATTCAGGAATAGGAGGCAACTTATAGACACAGGCTATACTGTGAATAGATTTGCTTTCACAGTTTATGATTCTTCTCTATCTTGAACCAATCATCTCTAGTGTTGATCGATCCCTAGAACTCTGAAGGTCTTTGTAGTTAGTGTATGCCTTCTTCCCATGTTTCATCTAAAAACCCCACGTCTAGAGACTATCAGAACTCCCTGCTTTCCATTTCTTATCCTACCATTTCATACCATTTCTACAGGTCGTGAATAAAATTCAAAAAAAAAATAAAGGCCTTTGACTTTCTACATCATTAGTCCAAGTCAAAAAGAATATTGATTGAGTAATTCTAAAACCAACAGAGTCAGATGAGAAAAAGTTATTAAAAATCATTAGCATTTGAATTTAGGTCTGCTTAGTTATTACAGGTAAAACAAGATGAAGCTGTATTAGTCCTTAAAGGAGTTCATATCTTTTCTTGGTTATTGTAGCTGTCAGTATTTATGCTCCTGTTAAACAAATGTCCATCAGGAGCTGTGCTTAGCACTGGAAATACAGAAATAAACAATATTTTCTCCTTTCCCTGGAGAAACTCATAGCTTAGAAAAGGAGACTAAGAAAAGTGATACATGTACGTACTGCAGAGTTCTGAATGCTACAACAGGGGTACTGTGAGCCTTCAAGGCCCTATCAAATATTGACAGATATAACAGACAAGACTTCCTAAGGGACCTGAGTATTATTAACATATAGGGACACCCTTAAGTCTGTTTTTATCCATTTGAAAACTTTAGTATGTTAACAATTATGTGTGATAAATTAGTTGAATATAGAAAGTGAGTGACTTTAACGGGCCTATGTAATGTAAGGGTTACAAGGTGATAATTTTGTTCATTGGTCTCCTGGTCCCTATTAACTGCTAGCTCAGACCATTATGTACTTAACTATAATGGTTCTTTCCCAAAATTATTTCAAGAAAAAAAGCCACAAGTCGGAGAATGGAGAAAGGTGGTAGAGAAGACAGAAGTCCCTGTAGGAAGAACAGTGAACACAATATTTAGTGTAAAGAGAATTGGTCACAGGATAAGAGAAGGTGGAAACCAGAAGCCAAACAAGAAACATTATCAGAGTGACCATCTATGTTTTGTCCTGGTTATCTTTCAAGTGATTCACAGCTAGGGAAACTGAAATGTGGCATGCAAATGGAATTTTAGGAATGACATTTAAAGGCCAGTCCTGAGATGGTCAAGCCATCTCGTGATGCTTGTATTGGTAAGGCACACAGCTCTGGGCTTGGGACTGTGATGTAGCTGTAGTAGAGCCTGGTCCTCTCAGGTGCAGGTGTGGAGATCTTGAGTGATGCCATTCCTAGTGTGGATAATGATAATATTCTACCAAATCATTTTTATTTTGTTTTAGTTTCTAAATTTACAAGCTCTCTGCCCATCATTGTAAGTATATGCTACATGGAGTGATGTTTTCCTTATTTATGATAAAAGATAAAGTAGATATAAATATTGTAACTGTAATTCTTGCTTGATACCTATTTTGTTATGTGTAATTTTACTATGTTGAAGATAAAACCTTCCTTTTTCATTTAAACAGAAAAAAAAGTGATGTGGGATTTCCCTCTGTATGCTGTGATTATCATTAATATATATTAAAAAAAACTTCTTTGGACCTATAGCATTGCAGAACTTGGGTATTCGGGGGAGGGGGACTAAACAAAACGCTGGGACAAAGAAGGGCAGAGGGAGGGAGAAACCATAAAGCCGCTGCCAGAGACAAACATGCTGCAGCCTTGCTAGTAGGCCACAAGCCTCATGGTAAAATATAAAATACTGAAAATGTGTTAAATTAAGATGTAAGAGTTAGCCAATAAAAAGCTAGAGCTAATGGGCCAAGCAATGATTTAAATAATATGGTTTCTGTGTGATTATTTCAGGTCTAAGCTAGCCAGGTGGCCGGGAACCAACAAGCAGCCTCCCACTACGTGTGTGTATGTGTGTGCATGCATGTGTGCGTGTGCGTGTGTATGCATGCATGTGTGCGTATGTGTGTGCATGCGTGTGTGCGTGTGTGTGCGTGCGTGTGTGTGCGTGTGTGCGCGTGTGTGTGTGTGTGCCTATGTGTGTGTTTTGGTGAGATAATGATAGAAACTGAAACAGCTAAATGAATGGGAGAGAGTACAGAAAGGGGTGGTGTTAAGAACATGTGTTCAGAGATCTAAACCCTTCTTTTTTTCATTTTAAAATTAATGGAAAATATTTTGCTACTCTATTGTTATATTGTAAGAATAATAAGTTAATGTTTGCAGATATTTTCAGCTTTTACTTTTTTCATATGAAACAGGCTTTTGGGGTCTTATTATTTTAATGGATGAGAATTGCAGGTGAATAATTCCAGGGACATGAATGTGATTACATTGTTGAACTGACTGTATTGGGAACACATTGCCAGCTTCTTCGCACTTGTCTTGTTTAATCTGACCAATTTTCTTGGAGAGCTCTTAGGAAGGTAATAGAAACTTGGGTTTGTGATTATTGTTTATTGAAGAGCTAATATTCCTACACTGGAATTTTCTGATTTTTTATGACACTTATATATGTTATAGAAAATCTTACATCTAGGAGCTCAGAGATAATCACAAAGATCAAATTTCTGTTTCAAGTCTCTGTCTGTCTGTCTGTCTGTCTGTCTGTCTGTCTGTCTCTCTGTCTCTCTGTCTCTCTCTCTCAGTGTGTGTATGTGTTGTTCTACTTGTAATTGTAGAGGTTGACCTAGGATCACTGAGATATACCCTGAACCCTTTATAATATTAGTATACAGAGTATCAGGTTTTCTTTTGGCATTTTCATATACACTTATACCTCCCCTCATGTCCTCCCTCAACCTACCTTGTCAAATCAGCTTTTCAAATTCATTCTATTATTTTTTGTATAAAAACATGTTCTTACCATGAGCAAGGAAGTCAGGACTATGAGGGGTGCACCCACCCACTGAGACGGTGGGGCTGATCTAATGGGAACTCACCAAGGCCAGCTGAACTGGGACTGATGGAGCATGTGATCAGACTGGACTCTCTGAACGTGGCAGACAAGGAGGGCTGACTGAGAAGCCAAGGACAATAGCACTGGATTTTGATCCTACTGTATGTACTGGCTTTGTGGGAGCCTAGTCTGTTTGGATGCTCACCTTCCTAGACGTGGATGGAGGGGGGAGGTCCTTGGACTTTCCACAGGGCAGGGAATCCTGACTGCTCTTTGGACTGGAGAGGGAGGGGGAGGGGGATGAAGGGAGGGGGATGGAAATGGGAGGAGGGAAGGAGGTGTAAAATTTTAATAATAATAATAATAAAACAATTAAAAAAGAAGAAGAAATAAATTCAGAAAGAATAAACATAGTTAAAAAAAAAGACATGTTTTTACTAAGTTCACAAAGCCAACTTTGAACTATCTCTGTAGCCCAGGAAAGCCTCAAACTTGAGATCCTCCTGCTTCACCATCCCAAGTGACCATTAGGTTTGAACCATCAGACTGACTTCTGGGCAATTTTGCGAGACATTTTAATCTGCATTATACAAGTTCCAACCATTTGAGAGGAGAGTATTGAGAGAGAATCTCACCATGTAACTCTGGCTGTCCTCAAGCCTATCTCTGCTTCCCAAGTGATGGGATCAAAGAGGCGTGTACTACACTTGGTGGCAGTGGCAGCTGAAGCAGCTTCTTCCTTCTCTTCCTCTTGATCACCATCATCTTTTTTTCTGTTTCACCTTCTCCTCCTCCACTTCCTAGTCCTCCTTCTGGCTGGAGATGGAAGCCAGTACCCTCTCCTGGTATGCAAGCACTCTACCACTGAGCTATATTGTCAGATCCAAAATCTATTAGTAAGTTTTAGAATTTATTTCCTGAATGTCAAGATATATACTTTGGAGCAAGTATATCCAATTGAAATCAGAATTTAGTTCCTTCCTTGACCTGCCATTTACTAGCTACTGATCTTAGGTTAGGCTTACAGCTTGTGTTTGGTTCAGTTTCCTCTGAGATTATTAGAATGTACATGTGACGTTCAGGTGAAAATAAAGTAACTTCAGTATGTAAATCATCTGAAAAATGTCTATCCCCTAATCAATATTATTATCTGCCTTTAAATTTCTGCATTCTGATTCTTTATCATCAGACAGGCATCCTCAAATGTCTACCCAATCTAAACCAAGGACTCTGTCAACCTTTGATTTTCTTTTTTGTTTGTATACACTATCATCTCTAATTATCTGGCACACACACACACACACACATATATATACATACCCACGTACATATGTGTGTGTGCTTGTGTGAGTGTGTGTGTGTGTGTGTGTGTGTGTGTGTGTGTGTGTGTGTGTGTGTGTGAAATCACCAGATTATAAACTCCATGAGACTGGGACATCAACTGCCTTGCTCACTACATGGATAGCACATGTAAGTGTTATTATTGGGTTGAATGAATAACAAGTAGATAAATTCTGTTTTCGGAACCCAAACCCAGGACATTGATGCTGTCAATAAAGCTTTAGAGCACCTCCTGGGACTGTGAAAGCTAGTCCTCAGGAAGGAAGCTTGCAGATGGGGGCTTCTGGGTCCTGTGTCCAAAATTCATATTCCCCTGGCTATCCAATACCAAATGCTCAGGCCTGAAAATATATTCACAAAAGTAACATTATACATACTGAACAGGTTGTATTTATGTATTTAGAAATACCTATGTATGCCGGGCGGTGGTGGCGCACGCCTTTAATCCCAGTACTCAGGAGGCAGAGGCAGGCGGATCTCTG
>NW_004949115.1:1409518-1419117 GCF_000317375.1 Microtus ochrogaster
AAAAAAAAAAAAAGAAAGAAATACCTATGTATATATATATAATAACAATTTTAAAAGAGACCATGAAATTTAAAGAGGGGGGGGGACATGAGAAGGTTCTGAGGGAGTAATGGAAAGAGGGAAATAATATACTCATGTTATAGACTCAAACAATAAAAAATGAAAAAATATTTAAAACGGACATATTTAGTAGGAAAATAGCAAAGAAAGCTGTATAACCTTTTTGGTATAGAAACAACTGAAACATATATTTTGAATCCTGATGTACTGAAAATTCTTGGATACTTTTAAATAGTTAATTAAGTAGGTACAGGTAAAGAATGTCACCAGAACTGGTTTAGAAAATCCAAGCATACAATCTCTGTGATGCCAGCAGTGATTGAAATACGAATTCCTGATAATGTTGCCCACTCCTCCCCCTGTTCTTAAGGGTCTTTGGGGGTAGATCTTGACATCTCAAAGGATATCATTTTTGTCATTTTCTATTATGCTATACAGGGAGTACTTAGAATAGTGGTAGGCATAAAGTGACTACTCAAAAATCGCTCACTCTGTGGATGAGCCTGGAACTTTTAACACCATGACTCCATTTTGCATTGCACTCTAAAAAGCAGAGCGACCACCTGCATAGGAATGTTAAGAGGCAGGGCTGATATTTGCGAGTTTGAAAAGCAGATACATTAAAAGCAGCCAAGCCTCTTAATAAGAGATTGTTTAACCCCAGCCATGGAGATTTCTCAAAGAGACTATTGCTTGGTGATTTCAAGGTGGGCTCCTTCTCAGACATTCACGTTGCCATAGAGATAACATGTTTTTTCTTTCTAAATGATATTTACTTGTACTCTCAGAAGTCGGTTCAGCAAATTAACACAGGTGATTTGAGAGTAGAGGAGTTGGCTATGTCTGCTTCAAGATTTGCTTCACCATAAAGGCCTGGGCTGCCAAATTAAGTGGAAAAAAGGAGACTTTTAAGACCATTCTAAAGGAAAGGCTATTTTGTGACTTTTTTCTTTTGCCCTCTTGTGAATGAAGAGGTAGTAATGCAAGAAAATAAAGAATGAGTTCTTGTCAAGGGCCTCAAAATGCAGGAGTGCACTTTGCCTGGAACAGCTGTGGCCAGAGAAAATGGCACTTGAGGGGAGAGCTCTGGGCTTGTATAGTTGCATAGTTGTATAGTCCAAACTGGACTGACCAGCATGGGATGTTTTGTGGTGCTGGTTGATCTTAGTTTACCTCACTCAGTATGTGCTCCTTGAGGACAGTGACCACATCTTGCTATGAGTTACCTTAACATGTCTCAATTGCAATGTCTCTCTGTTACCCTGGTCCCTTTTTTAATCTTGCTGATGTGTTTTTGGATAACATCACTTCCTAAAAACAAATTCATGATGTTTTCTTATCAGTTGAATAATCAGCTTGATTGATAACCTTTTCTCTAAGATTTTATTTATTTATTATGTATACAGTGTTTGTAGGTTGCCATGGTCTTCATTATAAGGCCTCCATGATGCCTTATAATTATAATTATGATGCCTCATTATGATGCCTCCATGTAGTACCTACGCTGTACTCAAATAAGTTTCCTTCACTTTGCCTGAAAATGCAACAGGCTCCTTCATACCGATGTATGCTTGTAGGCCAGAAGAGGGCACCAGGTCTCACTACTGATGGTTATCAGCCACCATGTGGTTGCTGGGAATTGAACTCAGGACCTCTGTAAGAGCAGACAGTGCTCTTAACCTCTGAGCCATCTCTCCAGCCCAATTGATAACCCTTTTTAAGACCCATCTCTCTAACTTGATTTCTCACCACTTCCTTGTTATGCTGTAATCTTACACATCCCAGAGTGCCTACCCCATATTTCTTGTATGTACCCTGTGCTGTTTCACTTAGCTCTTTCCCACCACCTCCTTCACTAAATGTTGCTTCCCTTCACCCAGATACTTCTTCTTCACCCTATAATCTCTGGCTAATGAAATTCCTACCCTCTTTTAAGGCTCACTCAAAAATCATAACTAAATTGTAGCTTGATTCACATTCATATCTAGACTACAATTGCAGGACTTCTGGCTAACTTTTAAAGCTGGCCAAGAAGTAATTGGCACGAGGGAGCCTGTTCCATTATTGTCAGGCAAAGTGAAGGAGGCTTATTTGAGTACAGTGTAGGTACTACATTAAGGCATCATACCTAGGCCTTAGAATGAAGACCATGGCAACCTACAAACACTGAGGACAGTGGCCTTGTCGGGCCTTTCTTCTTTCCACCACAGCCCTGTGCATGTAGCTCAACAATTCTTTCAAAAAGTACACACACGCACACACACACACACACTCTCTCTTAATTAAGACATGTCTAGGCCAGATGTGACGATACATACCTGTAATCCCAACATATGGAAAACCAATCACTGCAAGTGACTCATGAGTACAAGACAAGCCTAGGCTATACAGAGAGCTCAGACATCCTGTTTTAAAAACAAAACAAGAAAACATACAAAAGAGAGAGAGAGAGAGAGAGAGAGAGAGAGAGAGAACCCTCCCTACCCTACAAGAAACCCTAAAGTACAAAGTACTATAAGTCTCATACAATGATGAGCGAGAATTTGATGAGCGAGAATTGTCCACTACCTACCTTGCTCAAACAACTGCATTGCATAGCTTAATGCCAATGGCTGGGCAGAAAGCATGTAACCCTTGAAGAAGCTTGGTATGGTAGCCCAAAGTATCCATAATCAATTCAGTTTTCATGCTTTCTGCTTTATCTGAAAAAATTCAGATTTATTTCAAAATCCTCTCCCAAATATAATTGTATTTGTTGGACTATTTAAAGCCATCTGTTTGTTACAGTCGGCATTTCAAAGGCTTATTCTATAGCTTTCAAGGACAAGTTGGAACATCACTGTGTGTCCAAGTTGTATTTTCAACAGGCAGTAAAGATGAAAGGAAACAGTGCATGTAGCACAGATAGGACCCATTTTCTTTGTGGTTAATTCTTTCTCAGAGGAGCTTCTTCATCCATCAGGTGAGATTGCTCTCCTCTTGAAAATGTCATCAGACTTCTCTGGAGCATGTACGCAAAGCACATTGACTCATGGACTCCTTCCTTCCTGACAAAGCACGGGCCCATCTTTGAGGTGAACGCTTCGCTGTTCATATAGAGGAAAGTGGCTGTATTCACTATAAACATAGGTTTAAAATCTCATTGAAGATCTCCCTCCCTTTCTAGCCAGGCCATGAGGAAAGAAAATGGATGTTCCAGCTAGGAAAACAACATTTGTGTAGACATACCCTTCCCGTGCCAGCAAGCACTCCCCCAAATGCCTGCATCCTCTGTACTCCCAAACAAGGGCTACAAGTGCTAATATTCTGACCCAGGTTCATGTGTCCTGAAGACCTTGCCATTCTGACGGAACAGAGGAGATTTTGTATTAACATGTCAATAACCCAGTAAATGTGCAATGGGTGTTTTCTCCAATCAGTGTGTCCTAATTGTGAACTTTGTGTGGTGACTACACAGATAGCTTACCATCTTGCCTCTGTGTGTGTTCACATGTGTGTCCAAGTGTGTGTTTATGTTTCTTGCTCCCTGAAGAGGTACAGCTTTGATGTGTTTTCTTTGCATGTAATATCACCATCACTAGCTGGAAGTTAATTCTTATTTTGTCATTCTTGGCTTTCGCTCCTTCTTTCTGCGCTTCTATGAGCCAAGCTTCCTGTTTAAAGTCCAATCTTGTGAGGCTGTTACCATCGTTGTGTTTCCCAGAGGCCATGAGTCACAGCGACAGGGTTTTATCTGCTCAAGCGATGCCTGGAAGGTTCTCTCCAAGTTATCCTTTTAACATACCCACAGACACACACTACTGCCTATGTTTTCGGCTTATAGCCTCATTTTTTCACATTAAACATCAAAACAGACCTATTGCTAACAGAATTAATTTTAAACTCTGAAAGTGCAAGTAATTATAAAGAGAGAGACAAAGAACGACTCACTCCCTAGAAATAGCCACTGTCAACATCGCTGTCTCTGCAGAGCATAAATTCATTTCATTTCCCTTTGGTAATGAAAAGGAAATTGCTGATAGGGCACGGTTCTTTTGGGGTGGCAGTGATGTGATTCAAAATGAAGCAAAATTAAGGTGCTAAGCATACGTGCCTGAGATCTGGCTGGGAACCTCTGAGGTTCAGCTCGGCTCTGGCAGAATTCACTGTGGAGAGAACACAAAATTAAATGCCAGGACAGAAGCCATTTAATAAGAATCACCTATCTTTGCCCAGGCTCAGTTGTACAGGCAACAGTTCCCCTGCTTATTGCTGGCTAACCCTGAGTTCTGGCTCTTGAAAAGGCAGTTTTCACTTCGACAGTCAACTAACTAGGCCTCCTCACTGCTGCCCACCACCCTCAAATGAGAAGTGGAGTCCATAGCCCACACTAAGTAAGATCGTTCGAAGATCACTTCTAATTTGGGGAAACAAGTTTTGCTTTATTCAATTACACGTGCCTGTGTGATGAAGAAACAGGAAGCTTGGTCTTCTGTAAAAGGCAGATTTTTTTTTTTGTGATAGAAAGATGAGTTAAGTCTTCCTTAAAGTAGAAGCCTTTTAAATATTCAGTTATATTGTTACCGCCCATAAACATGCCAAGGCAGCAATGTATTCAGGGAGAACATTTTCTGTAGACATCTGAATTGAATTTGGCTTTCATTCATTCTGTCCATTCCATCTCCACTACAAGTCAGTTCCTCAAACGGTAATGTGCCTCCGTAGCCACCACTGGGCCCCGGGTTGGGTGGGTGCGATGAGGCTGATAGACTTTCTGATTCAATAAGTCTGGGGTAGGGGACCTTGAATTTGATTTTCTCACAAGTTTCTAAATCATGGTGAGGATGTTGGTTTGTCGATCAGACGTTGACAAAACTGTCTAGGAAAGGTAAGGTCCAATCCAAAAGGATTTAGGACATGATAAAACTGAATGTTCTAAAACATTCCCGAATCGGGGTAACTTTTAGAGAGAACTGCCAGATTGACCAGGATCAGCCCACTGCTTTATTCCTCCTACGGGTTTTATTTTTGCATCAACAATACTATTTTTCGTCCAGGGTTCCCTTTTAACTATTCTATTTCTGCTTGACTGTTAAAATTTTATTTCTCAGAAAGCTTTTGACGTGTAGCCAGGCTGGCCTTGAATTCGTGGTTCCCTTTTTTTCATCCCAGAGAGTGTTGGGATTGCAGGTGTGAACCTCCACATCTTGGCTGTTTGGTTGAGCTGTTAGTTTCTGTTTTCCAGTGGTCAACACCAAACCCAGGGCATGCTAAGCAAACACTCTACCACTAAGCTATACACTGCCTGACAGGAGAGTGTTGTTGTTGTCATTTTGTTGAATGGCTTGGATTGGTTTGATTTTGTTTTTCGGCAATCGTCTTGGTCTTACTGTGTAGCCCTGGCTGTAGTTGTGCTCCCTCAGTAGGCCAGGCCATACCACCTGTCTCAGGATTCTAGAAGGCTGATAAAAATGTGTGTGTGTGTGTGTGTGTGTGTGTGTGTGTGTGTGTGTGTGTGTGTGTGTGTGTTGCTACCAAACCCAGAGTGCCACCCTTTGTTTAATCATGTGATCTGAGTTTCCACCATCTTTGTCTTCAGAAAAAAAAATATCAACTTCCAATCCCTTCAGGGAGCGGTGGCTGGCTGGTCTCATTTGAAATGAACATTTGGCTCCACAAATTAACAGCTGCAGGTCTTTGAACAAGTTATCTAACATCTCAAAACCCCAATGTCTACATCTGTGTAAGGAAAGAAAGCAAAATAAACAAAACAAACTCTAGGAGCATGACCATGAGACAAAATAAGTGAATTCAAGGCCTAGCCTGGGAGACTGTATTTCTTAGGCTTCACCTAGTGCCTTATAGTCTGTGTATTTATGTTGCATGGCATGCTTTGCAACTCGGCCCAATGCTGATTTACCTGTAATAGCTTTAGATGCCTCCCTAGCAGAGCCCAGTTAGTTTCACCTCATGGTTCTATGACATTATGTGTCAAGAACAAGCAGGAACAGGTTTAATAATTATAACAAACATTTATTGATGTCTGGAACTGTGATTATCAAGAATGAGCTCATCTAATCCTAATGACAGCCCTATAATGAAGGTATTATTACTATTATTTTACAGATGAATGAGTGGAGGCCCAGAGACGTTAGGTAACTAGCCTGAGGTCACACAGATGCTCATAAATATGGAGCCAAGATTTAAAGCAAAGGCTGTCTTGCTCCAAAGGCTAAGCTCCTAACAACACTTGCCTCTCCAGTTCAGAATAATTTGTCCCTGTTCTCTCCTAGAGATGAAAGAACAGAGGCCAAGGCCTGAGAGTAAGAGTCCCTGGCTCACAAACGGCAAAGCCAAAAGCTAAACTTGGGCTAGCTCCAACCTCTTCACTTCTTACAGCAGTACAACTTTGCTGTGGTACAAGCAAAACGTTTCACTTCCTCATTTAGCCATCAGACAATGGCTCTGCTGAATAGAGGCAGGGGTCAATGCTTGCATATTTAAAGAGCAGCTCTCTGTGGGAGGAGGGAAAGCCTTGCTTTGTTGCATTCCCTGATTTCAAAGGTGTAAATACACCAGTTTAGGCCCACTGCAAGCTCGCCATGTGACTACAGGAGATGCTGAGACTTGGGCACTGCAGTTCTCAGAGCTGGTGTGGTCTGATCTATCTGTCGAAATGTTAATGTCTTGTCTCAGATGATTTCTTTGGGCGTGAATTTAAACACTAAAACACTTCTTGGGTTGGGTTTGTTTAATTTCAGCAACATTAAAAAAGACACTTCTACAATGGTCCAAGGAAAATATATTTATTTCTGGAAAATAGAAAATACAAGCAAAACAGAACAAGGAAAGGAAATAGATTTTAAGGACTCTTGTTCTTCCGAGATCGAGAGACAAACGTGGCTGATATCTGACTATATGGGACTTTCATATTTTTCTCTTCCTATATGCAGATATAGCCTTTGAAAAATTGCTGTCTGTGAAGGAAATGCATTTACAAAATGAAAAGCTATCATAGATTATTATCCTCTCTGCACAGGTCCTGCCATTGTATTTGTATTCCCAGAAATGGTATGTTAGCTATATTTATGCTGATGTTCTACACACATTTGAAGATAATACTACTAATGGGGATCGTTATCTGTGAGCCCAGATGGGGTGGAAAGACCAGCGAGGCACTGTATAGACCACTATACATAGAGACGGCTTTTGAGTTACAATTGCAGTTGTGCTGATAGGGTGGCTGATTGAGACTCGGGCTTCTAAGCCCAAAGCTCACCCCAGAGCTCAGAAAACAACCACCCCTGCATTCCCTTATTGCTGCAGCCAGGCCTGCCTGCCTGCTGCTTGTTTCCCCGCTGCCTGTAGCCTGGCCCCATTGTTTGAAGTCGGGCTTCAGAGCTGCTTTAATGGATTTTCTTCTGCCCTCCCTGCTTGGGGTTCCCTCACCATACAGGGCCTGATCTGGTATCCTGGGGCTGTCCATCCTTCATCCATGTCCAGCCCAGTGGGGCACTGGTAGAAATGGAATTTGTTCACTCCCTCTACTCACTCTTGATTGTAGTGAAACAATACCAGAGGAGAATGTGGCAGTCGTACTACAATGCATGATGACTGACTCGGGAGATTGATGTTTTTTTTCTGAAGGAGAGATTCCTTCTGAACCTGAGAATAGCGGCCAGCGCTATGGTAAATAAACAGATCCCTCTGGAATCTTTGTTTTCCTCCCCAGTGTGGATTTCCTTGATAACTCCTCCTCTGCCATGTTTCCAGAGTTCTAATTCTTCCTTGAAGGCCAAATCTGAAAGACATGTGTGAAGAAATACACTTCTTGATAAAGAGTTGCTTAAAATTTATAGTAAATTATGTGTGCAAAACCCAGTGGTGTTTGGTCCACCAAGGCTGCCATCGTTTTCTGGGGTGCACTGTTGTTCTTTTGTTACTGTAGCTCAATAGGTTCTGTCTAGAAAACAGAAACCTTCTCGACTGGAAGAAAAATGTACCAAAAGAGAAGCCAGGCCCTTGAACAGTTCATAAGAGACAGAGTTTGTTTGCTTGTGTTTTTCTTGGTTATTTTGTTCCTCTTCAGGGCTACGCACAATACTAGCAAATTGTCTCACCTGCCCTTGCTTCAATTTCCTCCTCAGTAAACACATACCACCAATGTGAGGCCGGCAAGGCCACTAGGCAGCCTACTGATCAGCCTGATTACCTGAGTTTGATAATTGAATCACACACAAGGACTGAGTCACACAAGGTATATCCTGACCTCCACACACATGTCATGGTACCCGCATGTACAAATGTGAACATACACAATTAAACTAAATTAAATTAGATATCTTAAAATTTGTTTAAATGAATATTTCCCATCTGGGCTGACAATATTCCACACCCACACTAGCCATAGGTCATCTAACAAAAAAATCCCAACTCCTGCTAATGTACTGTTCAGAAATGTCTAAGAGACACCAAGAACATAATACACGGTTGTTATTGCCCTTGGATACTCTCCAGAGGTGGAAGGTAAGTTCTTATTGCTGAAGACACCATGCACCTCAGACACAGGACCCGAAGGACCTGAACTGAATCTGACCTGAAAGCCTCCTCCCTGGGGCCTAGCTTTCAAGAAACCAGAGCCAATGCAAGCTTCCAAAGGAGGGAGATGACCAAAAGTCTTACCCAGCTATGTTGCTGTTTTAGTTACTTTTCAATTGCTGAAGCAAGACACCATGTCCAAGGAAACTTGGCAGCATATAAGGGAGCATGGCAGCAACCAGGCTGGCATGACCCTGAAATAGTAGCTGAAAGCTTCCACCTCAAGACATAAACACAAGGTAGAGAACACAAATTTGAAATGGCTTGGGCTTTTTGAGACCTCAGATCCTGTCCCCATTGACATACCTCCTTCAAGAAGGCCATTATTCCTAATCATTCCCAAAGAATTCTGCCAATTGGGGACCAAGTTTTGCAGCAATGAGCACATGGGAGGCCATTCTCATTCTAACTACCACATGCACATATGAACCACAACAAATGCCAATAACCCTAAAGGTGCAATAGTGGCACTCATACCTTGGCAGTAACCACCAGCTCTCTCAATAAACTTAAGACCTCCTCAACAAGAGAGAAAGAATGCCTGGTACTGGAAACCTAGCCAAATCTCTAAGGCTAGTGAATTTGTGGATCTTGAGCTGAACCAACAGGCGCCACTTTACTAAATCAGTTTAATGCCTACCTACATTCTAAATATCCATCCAATTCCAAGTGATCAATATACAGTAGCATTATATAGACTGAGTAGGCTGTATTTATATACTTAGGAATATATATTGAGAATTGAAGTGAGCAATTAAGGAAAGGTGGCTATGAATTTGGGAGTGAGCAAGAGAGCTGAGTGGAAGGGGGAAATGATGTAAATATGATTTTAAAAAAATTAAAATATTCCCAAGAGTGGTATTGCTGGGTCCAGAGGTAGGTTGATCCCGAATTTCCTGAGGAACCGCCACACTGCTTTCCAGAGTGGTTGCACGAGTTTGCATTCCCACCAGCAATGGATG
>NW_004949115.1:1420015-1435906 GCF_000317375.1 Microtus ochrogaster
ACTGGCTTTGGGGGAGCCTAGGCAGTTTGGATGCTCAACTTACTAAACCTGGATGGAGGTGGGCGGTCCTTGGATTTCCCACAGGTCAGGGAACCCTGATTACTCTTCAAGCTGATGAGGAAGAGGGACTTGATCGGGGGAGGGGGAGGGAAATGGGAGGTGGTGGCAGGGAGGAGGCAGAAATCCTTAATAAATAAATAAATTTAAAAAAAATTAAATTGTTATTTTGCTTAAAAATAACAAATGTCCCTAAAAAGACAGGTTCAGGATAAAAAATAAAGAGGATTGGAGGGTTGGAAGGAACCTTAAGTTTTAAATTTGATTTTGCTGATGAATTAACTCTCAGTTGGAATGGGAACTTAGTACTTACTACTGAGACACTCAATAGATGCTTCTATAGATTGAAGTACCAGAAAGAATGGTAGTCTTTTGCGTCTTCCCCTTCCAAATTAGGATGAACATGAACACAATTTGCCAATTATTTCTGTCTTCAAAGGCAAACACCCCCCCCCCCAAATAGACAAGCAAAACAGAGGAAAGGAGAGCTTGCTATTTAAACACATGTATCCATCAACCAAAAGTGTTCCAATAAAGGGCATGGAAGAACCACAAGACTCAAACTGATTACAAAGGCTCAGCCATCTATCATTAAATGGCAGGGAAAGTACAATGGTATGTTTTTTTTTCTTTGTTTTCTTTTTGTGGATGTTCTCTCTGTAAAGATCGACTCTTTGCTGATTATAGTTAGTAAGTACTATATCTACTTTCTCAAACCCCAAGAATAATAGCAACCTCAATCCCAAAAGAAATGTTTCTTCAGGACTCAGATGTGCATTCAAAATACCAGGACAAGACTCTGGTGCCTGAAGTCAGGCCCTAAGACACCCCCCCCCCAGCCCCAGAACATTCATTTCCTCTGAGAATGTGCTTAAAGACAAAAGTTGCTTTTTTCTTTTTCTTCAAGGAAGCTGAGTAAAGCTTTCAAAAGCCCTTCAGATGGTTAGGTAGTGATCCCAGCCAAAGAACAAAGCAACCTTGGACATCTCTTCTGGACACCAAGAATAAACAAGAAAGGAGGAACAGCTTTACAAACAAATTAAACTCAACTATTTCCCTTCTGCTTTCTTCATTCTACTTGGCAGAATACCAGAGTTTTGGGGGAAATTTTGGAACATAGATTTGTGAGTGAGATAAAACTTCAATTTTGCAGAGGCTCAGCACTTAGGGCCCTTTCACGAGGCTTTCATTTCTTTATTTGTTTTTGAGATTTTAAAAGGACACATCGAATTTTTTGGAGCAACTGAAATCCACATTAAAAGCTATGTTACCAATGATTCATTTATAATGAACAGTTAGGAGAAAAATTGTTTTGTTGTTGTTGTTATTGACACAGGACTTCATTATGTAGTCTTGGCTAGCCTAGAACTCCCTATACAGAACAGGTTAACCTTGAACTCACAGATACATAACTGTCTCTGCCTCAGAATTTTTAAGTTCATATAACACGGTATGAATAGCTATCAATTGTTTCTAAATCTAGGTCCTTTGATTTCAAATTGATGAATTTACATGCAACTAGATTTTTTGGCATTCAGCAACTTGCTGTCTAAATCTTATCCTAATGGAAAAGTCATATTTCTTTTCCTCTGTCAAAGTGAAGTAACCCATTACTTTGTATATTAATTTTATTTAATTTCGTTGTTGTTCTTCTTGAGATAAGGTCTCACTGTGTAGCTCTGGTTGTCCTCACTATGTAGACCAGACTGGCCTTAAATTCACAGAGATCCATCTACCTCTGCCTCCCAAGTGTTGGGATTAAAAGTGTACATCACTATGCCCAGCTTGTATATTAGTTTAAAGAACTCATAAAAAATTTTCAAAGAAAAGCTGCGAGACCTTCAGAGGAAATAGTCTAAGGAGAAATGCAAGTATTTGAGTGTGTATGATTTACAGATCCATTTTGTATTGAAATTAACTACAAGCTAGGGTTGTTACCTAGACAAATTCACTGCCTCAAGTGGAGGCAATGGTAGACCCTGGACTGGATTAAGTGTCTCAACTACTGTAGAACACCACATGGACATACAGGTTGGAGACCTATACTTAACTGTTGCTCTCTCAAGTTGGAGTTTAGTTCCCTGGCTCTGGGCCTTCTGTGCAAATGAAAGTTGTGTTACTTGTTTTGGTTTTGTTTTTTTTAAATCTATGCTTAGTAAACTTTAAGGTACTGGATTGCTTTCCTCACCCCACCCCCATCCCAGGAGACTTCATTAATGAAAACCAATCTGTTTTCAGATGATTTTCAGTATGTAATAATGAAGAGTTGATTTTACCACTTATCACCCACAAATGGACCCAAATTACCCAAACAGCTGAAAGTCAGCATAATTACAGTTTATCTAAATAAAACACATGTAGTCATCTTCTGGAACTGACAGAAGGGCATGAGTTATAGCACCATCTGGAATCATGGACAAGACAGATACGTGTTGAAGCCTAATTTAATAAAAGCTGAGCAACAGCTAACAGCCCAAGCATAGGAGATCAGCATTAATGAGATTAACTCTTAGACTACCTTGCTACATTATGCAATCTCATTATGAGGCCAGGTATAATCTTTTTAATCCCCCCTTAGCGCCAGCTGAATATGTTTACTGGAGAAGTGCACAGTATGGATGTGTGATATTTGTAACTACAGGTGGAGACCAACAGAAATTTCATGGATTAGTGATCATTACCCTGGGCCAAGAGATTTGGGAGGAATCCAGGATCAAGGATGCTGCGGTGGTATTCTGCCTGCTTCAATAGTATAGTTTGGATTTTCATCAACTCTGCACAGATGTGCAGCATCTGTCTGAAATCAAGGATTATCAACTCCGGTTGCACATTAGAATCACATGGAAGGGGCAGGGTGAAAAATTCCATTGCCCAGCCCAGGCCCCACAGTAGATGAGTTAAGTCAGACTCTCCAGAGATGGTGAAGTAGGGGTCAGGCACCCATATGTTAAATCCACTGCCTCTAATTTCAATGTGCAAACAAGATTTAAAAACTTGGGTCCAAAATGTTATCACTACAATAAGGAAAACCAGGAGGTCTGAGGACCCCCTACATTTAACTGGAAAATCAGCTGACTCCTTTATATACAACCATACGGACAGGCACCAGGTGCGTGCTGCCTTCCTCTGGGAGTAAAAAGGCAATATTTTGTGAAAATTGTATTTATTATAAAACAGGCAGTGTGTATGAAATGTGTTATGAATCTTCTCTCATTTAATCCTTGTAGCAGTCAAGTGAATTCATATGAAGGCTACATTAATCATACATATAGATATATTAATTTTGAAATTATAATCACTTCTCCCACCCCTTTCCCCCTTCCAATCCCTCCCGTGTACACCCTTGCTCTCCCTCAAATTCACGGCTTCTTTTTCTTTAGTTGTTCTTAAACACACACATACACATTTCTAAGTATATAAGTACAACCTTCTCAGTCCATATAATGTTACTTATGTGTCTATAATCTCAGAGCTGATACTTGAATACCCCACTAGGGACTCTTCTCTGTGGAAAACCATTCCTCCCAATCTCACCATTCTCCAGTTGCCCATAGGTCTTGGTCTAGTGTTGAGGTCCCTAAGCTCTCCCCATTGCATGTTAATGTGTTCACTGGTGTCTTAATTGTTCAGGGTCTACTCTGGCAGCCACGTTGATGAGACTGTGGGTATAACTTCTCTGACATATCAAGGAGTAGACACAATCTCACAACTAACTTCCTGATCCTCTGTCTCTCACGGTCTTTCCGCCCCCTCTTCTACAAAGATCCCTGGGCTTCCTGTGCAGGAATTGTGTTGCAGATGTATCAGCTGGAACTGGACACCACAGAATTTCTTGTTCTTTGCACTTTCGTTTGTTGTGCTTTCCTATAATTGTCTCTGTCTGCTGCAAAGAGGAGTTTCCTTCATGAGGAGTAAGGACTACACTTATCTGTGGATATAATAAGAAATATTTAGAATGTAATTTGAGAAGATGCTGGGTTAGTAAAGTGTTGATTGTAGGTTCTCCTCCAAGATCCATGACTTCAGTAGCCTAGGTTTCCAGTACTACCATAATTTTCCTCTTATTGAGAGGGTCCTAAGTTCAATTATTGAGCTGTTGGTTACTTTCAAGGAATGCATGCTGCTATTGCATCCATAGGGTTATCTTGCTATTCTGGTCATTGTTTTTATTCATAGGCACCATAGCTGTGTAGGAATATTGGCTGCTTCCTTTCTTTGGAAACTTGTATGGGGTTTTATGATACTAATGGATCTTCATGTTTGTTAACATTTATTTAGTTATTTTTCTTCTTAAAAAGAGGAGCTATTTTAAGTACTAGGTACTAAGTTTTCTTGCAGAATTTGACTCAAATACAATCAAAAGCAGACCTTAAGAATCTCTTAATTTTGAGTTACCATATATTGTTGTCATTATTATCTACAATTCTGATATCCCTCCAGCAATGTTTTCAACTTACATTCCAGAAAGGAAAAAGTCTTATTTATTGTCCTATAAATAGTAGATATTTTATTTAAATTAAATTGGATCTACTTGTAAAGTCTAAGTACAACACCAAAACCAAATTGCTGCACATTTATAAAGTTGGTGTTCAGTTAAACCCTGATGGGAGGTACAAGTAGTGGGTGTTTGGATTAGAACAAGGAAGGGATCGCAGAAGGAACTTGGCAAGAGCATAAACTTGTAAATATATTTGTGATTTGTGATACAACTGGGCCTGGCATATTTTTCTAAAAAACTGGAATACTACCAAAGCATTCCCAAATTTAAAAGTTTAATTATCAAAATCAGGAGGTAGAAAGGGGAGTTTAGGAGTAAAGGCAGAGTGACTAAGACCAATGCATTATAGAAATGTATGAAATTGTCAAACAATAAAAAAAAATCAAAACTCTAAATCAAATTTTCTGGTAACTCTTCAGCATCTCAGCCAGAAATTCTTTGATGTCTGCCTCTTTTTTTTATGTAGTCTCACTACTAGTATCACAACTGTAGATACTAAAGTTAGAAATTCTTAAGCCAAAGATGCAGCACAGTGGTAGAGTACTTCCCTAACACACCGAAGGACATATGTTCAGTCCTCCACACCATTAAACAGAACTATATATGTTAGAGATTTTTAACTGCTGACCAGTGGTTCCAGCCTCTGCTTTTTGGGTACTTTGTCCTGCCTTCTGGTCCACTGTTACTTTGTTTTTCATTTCCTTTCTAGTCCTTCATCAATGAGCTTCCTGTAGCTTTTGCTTGAATATAACCAGGACTTCTGAATCACTCATTGTAGGGTTGTAGGTGGTGAGTTACATCCTGTGAGAATGTGTATTGTTTGATATGAGCATGGTCTGGGGATTAATGCCTCGGACCCATGAGATGAGCAAAGCCTTCCAAGGGTCTGAACTCAAATCTGACAGTGCATGCAGGAGATGTCTGTCCACCATTAGTTTTCTTCTCTTGAATGTTTACCACCTGAAGACTTCTCCCTCTACAGACATTGTGCCTACCAAGATTAGTTGAACCTGTCTTCTTTTTTTTTGTGGTTTTTCGAGACAGGGTTTCTCTGTGGTTTTGGAGCCTGTCCTGTAACTAGCTCTTGTAGACCAGGCTGGTCTCGAACTCACAGAGATCCGCCTGCCTCTGCCTCCCAAGTGCTGGGATTAAAGGCGTGCGCCACCACCGCCCGGCTGAACCTGTCTTCTTGATCCAGCTGTATACTCCAAACCCTGTCTGCTTGTTTATCTGTATGTAATAACCTTGTCTCCTTGTTCTGTTGTATGTAATAACCTCGCCTCCCTGTTCAATTGGATACAAGAAAAACACTGAGCTTCCAGTAGGAGAGGGTCTTCAGCTTCTCCATCAGAGAGCCCAGTTTCCCCAATTCCAGTTTCTCTTTATGTGTGCCTGTGTGTGTCCTTTCTTCATCGCCTTAATGACCCTAATCTGGGTTCCCATACTCAAGCTGTACAAGATTTTCCAGGCAGTGACTTTAGAAAAAAAATTAATTAGATTTTTTTCAGTGTTGGAACACAGTCCAAGAATGGAATCATGCAAGGACAATTCTGAGCAACTGTGAAAAAAAGCTCCAAGAAAACAAGACAAGAGTCTTGTGCCGTCAGTTTCTTCCAAACACCTAATTGTTCTTGCAATGTATTTCCAGGCTACTCCCAGGTATAATGGATAGGAGTGATTTTACTTCAGATTATGCATTACAACTGGCTATTGTTATTTGGTTATATGCCTCTATGGAAAAACATGTTTTTCCACACTTGGTTTGTCATTGTCATTGTACACTTTACTCGTGTGGCTCCTCTTAACCCTTAGAGTATAAATATCCCGATACTCTGAATAAAGTTGGCTATTGCATTGGACTTTAGTCCATCTCATTTATCAACTCTATTCTCCCTGGTCCCACTGCCCCAGAGAGGTAAACCCTTTGGCATGGGGAGAATGAACTTCTTATGTGGGCAGCAGGGCAGGAACATGCATGCCCCATATCCTCACAATATCCATGCCAAGCAGATTTTTATCAACAATATCTGGTAGCTGGGTTTTCTAAGCGACCTTTTTTCTTTTTAATTTATGTATGTCTGCATATCTCTGTGCACACCACACATCTGTAGGTGCCTGAGTGAAACAGAAGAGGGCAAAGGACCACATAGAACTGGAGTTAGACATAACTATAAGCAACCTGTTGGTAGGGGCTGGGAACCCAATCCAGATTGCCTGGAAGAGCCATCTCTACAACTCCGAAGTGATTTTTGAACACTCACTCTGAGTATGTCGGTGACCCGAACAAAGTAAACAGAATAAACAAATAAAAGGAACTAGACCCTTTACAAGAAGTTTTGAATACACAGTCTTAATTCTCAAACCAAGAAGTAATTATCCCAATCCACAGTGTACTGATAGACAAATTGAAATTCAAAAATGCTAAACATTTTCCTCATTTTCAAACCCTTAGTTCAAAATATGTGAAAATTCTAAAGGAATAAGATAGTAGTAGAATTAGTGGTACAGAATGTGTAAAGAGTCATGCATGAGTTAACACATCTTCTTACCCAAGCCCTGAAAAGTCCGTATTCTTTGTTCTCATTTCAAACATCAAGCTCAGCAAAGTCAAGACACTTTCCCAAGGCATATATTGCGCGAAAGTAGCAGTTTCAACCTGTAGGTCATGAGCCCCACAGGGGTCCCATATCAGATATCCTGTCTTTCAGATATTTACATTAGGATTCATAATAGTAGCAAAAATACAGTTATGAAGTAGCAATAAAATAATTTTATGGTTGAGGTCACCACAAAGTGAGAAACTGTATTAAAGGGCCACAGCATTAAGAAGGTTGAGAACCACTGACCTAGAGTAACATAATGAGAACATAAGCTTGGATATGGTTCAGCTCCAAAACTTATGATCTTCCCATAACACCATGCTGCTAGTTCTCCTGTTGCCACTAATTGAATCTATGGAATTTTATTTGTACCTTGCTAGTGACAATTAAGGTATCATTCTGTAGTCTTAAGATATGTGATAGTAATCTTTCCTTGACTAATACAAGATATATGTGGACAGGAATCTTTGTTTTGTTCAGTAGTATATCCTCAACATACAGAACAATGTTAAGTACACAGTAGTTACACAATAAATATTCGTTGCATGAGGATGTTTAAGTTTTACTCTTCTTAGTGGTACAATTTATAGACAAATGAATATTGACAGCCAATGGCTAGCACGGTGCCAGGCTGTGATAACATTTCCAAAGCAGTATCATGTATCATAACGCCTTACATATGAAATACCTCCAACAGGCACATGGGGCCCTAGTTGGCGGCACTATTTTGCAAGGTGTTTGTAACTTCACATGATGTGGTCTAGCTGGTAAAAGTAAGATCCTGGGAGAGTGTCCTTCAGTGTTATACCTGCACTCTGATCTCTTTCTTCCTGCTACCTTGCCATCAAGAGGCAAACAACTTTTGTCACACTCATCCACCTCCATGATGTGTTCACCACAGGTCCAGAAAGAAACATGAATCAGAAAATCATAGACTAAGCCCTCAGAAAGTCTGAAAATTAACCCTTTCTCTCCTAGTCTCTCGGACACTGGGGTCACAATTCTGCAATAGTAACTAATATATGTATGCTAACTTTAGTGCTGATGTAAATGTAAAACCTATAGTCAAAAGTTACATTAAGTATCAGAGAGTGGAAAGAGGTAAGTAGTCCCCAGAGGAAGCTGTGGCACTCTGGAAGAAGGGAAATGAACATCTCTTTAAGATGTACACTTTCTTCATTTCTCTCCCTCTCGAGCAATCAGAAAGGATGTGCAATCCCTAATTCTTAGCTTAAGAATTTACTAGGGAACCTGTGCAAGGCCAAGGGTAGCCACAAATCACTGTGTGACATGTGAAGGCAGGGTGGCTGTGCCCTCAGTTTTAGTTCTCATAACCTCATCCCATCTAAATCCCCACTTCTGCCCTAGTCACCTTGGCTTACAGTACTGGGAAGAAGAAATATCCCATGCCTGCCTCTAAAACCAGGCAGTTGCTGCTTAGGGAACAAGACCCATTGCTTGTTACACATTCATTTCCCTGGGTCTCCGTGATAATCCTATGAGATGACAGTGATTCTTTTTTCAAACCTGCTCATTACATGTATTTATTGTATGTGTATCTCTACATGTGCATATGTACGCAGACGTGCCATGGGTGTGCATGTAGAGGTTTGAGGATAACTCACAGGGATCTAGTCTCTTCTTCTACCTTGTGGGGCCTGGGGATCAAACTCAGGTCATTTCCTTAATGGCAAGGGTCTTAATCCACAAGGCCATCTTGTTAATCCACAACAGTAATTCTTTTTATTTATTTAAGTAACGTATTTCAGCTGGGTGATGGTGGCACATGCCTTAATCCCAGCTCTCGGGAGGCAGAGGCAGACTGTAGTAAGGAGGCCTCTAGTTAGTTCCCAGTTGCTTAGCCCTGAAATAATCACACAGAAACTGTATTATTTAAATTACTGCTTGGCCCATTAGTTCTAGCTTCCTTTTTTATTATTTATTTTTTATTAAAAATTTCTGCCTCCTCCCCACCTCCTATTTCCCTCACCTTCCCCCCCACCCCCCCCCTCCCTCTCCAGTCCGAAGAGCAGTCAGGGTTCTCTGCCCTGTGGGAAGTCCAAGGTCCTCCCCCTTCCATCTAGCTCTAGCTTCTTATTGGCTAACTTACATTTTAATTTAACCCATTTCTATTAATCTGTGTATCGCCATGTGTCAATGCCTTACCATGTAAAGTTCTATATGGCTTCTAACTCCACCCTTCTTTCTTCCAGCATTCAGCTTAGTTTTCCTTGCCTACCTAAGTTCTGCCTTGCTATAGGTCCAAAGCAGTATAACCAATGGTACAGAGGAAAATCCCACATCACCAGGCAGATCTCTATAAGTTTGAGGCCAGCATGGTCTACAAGAGCTAGTTTCAGGACAGGCTCCAAAGCTACAGAGAAATCTTGTCTCAAAAAAAAAAACAAAATAAATAAACAAACAAACAAATAACATTTTGTTTATTTTACATACTGACTTCAGTTTCCCCTCCCTCCTTTCCTCCTGTTCTCTTCTTCTCCCCCCACTCCTCCTCTGTCTCCATTCAGAAAGGGACAGGCCTCCCATGGGCTTAAAAAAAGGATGGCACTTCAAGTTGAAGTAGGACTGAGCTCCTCCCCTTGTGTCAAGACTCTTATACCCATATTTGAAATAGATGAAATGCAATGGGGCCAGGGTTTGTTTGTTTGGGATTGTCTGGGAATATGCTGGTTTTAGCTGGCAATTCTTCTTTTATTATCATTCTTTTGTTAACATACTGTCTTTCAGTAAATATTGAAAATGGTTATTTGTAGGAATACTCATTTGGTTTCAGTATATAGGATATGCATAAGGGACAGGATCATTATTGTAAATCAACTAGATATATTGAAACAAGAAATAAGAAGCCTTATTGTACTGAATACATTGTTCTAGAGTACAAAAGTGACTTCTTGTCTGCCTTTCTTATAAGAACTTTCATCATCCGATTCTCTTCTTGCATTCCTAAATGCTTCCAAAAGTCTATTGTCATGACTTAGCTTCCTCTGACCTCCAAATGACAAAATTCCCCAAGGGCTTGGCTTTATACCTTTTCATTTTTTATCATTTGTATCCCTAGTCAAACACAATCAAATATAATATAAGTAGTGCTTTATTGAGCTAGTATGCACTGGAGTCAAGTTTATATTAGTAGTCCAGACCTTTGCTCTGCATTCCATGCTGATTAGCTATTCATCAGGTGTTTATCAAGTACCTATGCTATGCCAGGCCTTTTTCCTAGGTACTTTGATTCCAACATTAAACAAAACAGAAAACAACTTTTATTTTGTTTGTTTTATGGAAAGAAACAGACAGAATATATAAGTTAACTAAACAGTATGCAAGAGGATTTTAGACACTGTCATAAAATAAGAAAGGACAAACTGGATATGGAGAAGTAAATTTGGGAAGTGATTTGCAATATTGAATACAATGGTTAATATGGGCTTCTTTGGGCTAGGGTTGTAGTTCGGTTGAGAAAGCTGTTGCTTCCCATGCTCAGAGTCCTGAGTTTGATCCCCCATAACATCACAAAACCAGGCATAGTGGCATATTTCCTGTAATGTCAGCACTCATGAGGTGGCGGTAGGAAGATCAAAAGTTCAGGTTCATACCTACCCCTACCTCCCTAGTAATTTTGAGGAGAGCCCCAAATACATAAGCCCTTGTCTTTGAAAAGTGATACATTTCCTGAAAAAGATAAAACTTGAACCAAGATTGAAATGGATAAGAAAATGGGTCTATGGCTGCCAAGAGGAAAAATGTTTCTAGCAACAACTAGTGCTGCCACCCTACTTTTGAGAGTGTGATATATTTTAGCAAGGAGGTCAGTGTGGCAACAATGAAGTGAATGGGAGGCAGAGCTGTGGATTAGGGAGGTAAAGGAATGAGTGAGCAAAGCGTCTAGAGTCTTAAAGGTCATTGTGAAGATTTTAGCCTTTACTCTGAGTAAAACTGGTAGTCTTTGGTGGATCTGAGACAAAGGAAAGACACTGTTATTGGATGCTGGAAAAGGGCCATAAATGGATGGAAAGCATGGAAGAGCTCATTACGATTGAGCTAGCTACTTGATAGCTCTATGTGCCCTACTGTATTCCACACAGGGCACTTAAAATGATCTTTACAAAATTCAAATGTAGCAGAAATAATAAAGACTCAGAAGCAGATATTGGGCTTCAACCTGAAGGCCAGAAAAGCAAAGCAGCCAACCACTGGTTCTTACCTCTACCTCAGTCCGAAATGGCGATCCTGCCTCCAGGAATCTCAGAATGAGACTGTGACTGAGAGCTGTCACCTCTGTTTTATAATCCTCTCTAGTTCTGGGATTAAAGGCATTCACCACTATTGCCTGGTTTCTATGGCAAGCTACTGTGGCTACTGGGATTAAAGATGTGTCATTGCTACCTGGTCTGTAAGGCTGCCCAGTGTGCCTGTTTTACTTTTCCAATTCTGAGGCAAGCTTTATTTATTAAAATACAAATGAAGTGCCACTACATTCAGGTCTGCCACAACTCAAAACCCTTTGTTGCTCACTCCCTTGTACCCACAATTCTCAGAATAACCCACAATGTCTGACTCTGCATCCATCTTAACTCAGATAATCTTTCTTTCCCTTGCTTAGTATGTTCTAATTATACTTTTATGTCCTCAACTGCACCAAATCCCCCAATATTCAGGGCCTACATATTGCTTACTGCCTTCTCCTAGAATGTTTCTCTTCCCATTAGTTTCTAAGCCCAATTAGTACTAATTAGACTAATTAATCGTTATTAGTACTAAATAACTTTATGAGGCTGACTATCCGTGAATACTCCTCTAACAAACTTTCCCCTTACACTCCGTTCTCCATTCCCTCATTGTATTTAAATCAATGTCTAGTATTTTACACTAATAGAAGCCAAACTGCCTATCTATATATGTGAAAATATACTACTTAATGCCCTTATAATTGTTTCTTTGAATAGGTCTTTGGGTCATATATATTTCATGAGGTCAAGTGCAATGTCCGTTTTGCTTTCTAGGCTGCCTTGAAAATTCTGTGTGGGGAAGGTGTGGATGTGTGCACACAGCTAGAACATATAAGGGTCTTCAAAATGCATGTTTGGAAAATTGAGTGAAGTCTCTGACTCTTAAGCTAGCCCCATACACATCTCAAATTCCACCATTTTGAAAGTTGGTAAATCATTTTCATTCAGGGTCTACTGAGAGTCTACCTAGGCAAGTATTATAGCTGCTCTTTTGCAGGCACACAGTATTTAGCAAAATACACCTGTCTCTGAAAACTTTCCTAAATAAGGATGCAACATACCTATGTGAAAAGATTTCTGGTAAAAGTTATTTATAGAATGTGCTGTGGCCATTCTATATACCATGTACCACTAAATACCATGTACTTCTGAATACCGTGTAGTTTTGTTTCAAAGGTAGTGATAGCTTAGAAGATTTCCCAGGAAAGAGTTTTGTAGCCCTGTGAGTATCACCTTATCAAGTTCTCCACATATCAAGGTCTATAACTAGTATACTAAAAGAACATTATTGTCAGTTCAAAAGCAATAGTGAATATATCATAGTCTACCCCTCAGCAAAGAAGTGTTTTCGACAGATGAATATTATTATATAGATTCATGACTGGTTAAGATGCAGAAAATAATTTATCATAGGGTGTTCAGTCCTTTTGGAACATCTACAATGAAACCCCACATCTAATACTCAGAGAAAATTCAAGGAAGGATGGGGTATTTTAAGACTCAGAGGACCATGGGATAATGTCTTCTAGACATGACAGAGATATGGTACACATGAATGAAATCACAACAATAAGTTTGCCTATACAAGTTATGCATAATGACAGAAGTCAACATACCACTGTTAACGGCGGGAATTTCACAAGGTCCCACAAGAGCAATAGGCAATCAATGCCTGCTGAGAGACGGAAAATCAGTTTTCCTTGGGAAAGGGCTCCCTAATTGCTGTGTTACCCAATCCTAACTGCTCAATGCTTAACATAAGACATATAAACAATACTAAATGGTTTTATATGTGTGTATATGTATATTTATATATAATTTTTATGTAACAATAATAACTAAAGAAAAAAAGTTATGAATTTGAGAGGGAGTGGGGAGGGACATGGGAGCACTTGAAGAGGAAAGGGGAGGAGTGGAAATGGTTTAAATATAGTACTTATATATGAAATTCTCAAAATTAATAATTTTAATTTAAAACAATCATGTTTTAGGGTAGACTTCACACTACCCACAAAAGGCAGACACTGGCAGTAGAATGTTGACTGGTTATTTTAGGATTAGAAGAACATCATTACAGCTGAGAAACAGATGGTTACATGAACAAGTCTTCTGCCTGTAGGAAAATCCACTGGGGATGCCAGAGGATAACAAAAAGGACTCTTGGTGTACTTGGTTGGCATCATTGCAAGCACAGTTGGCTGTATCATGCTAATATTTTCTGGCAACTACGTCAGTTGGGATGATCTATCCATCCTGAGGACTTGTGTGCTGACCTCAGAGAACAGAAGGTAGTTTTCTTGAGCCAGAGTTTCTTCCTAGCCTTAGCAGAGCTGTATTGCCAATAAACTCCTTTTGAACATCCCGCCTTTCAGTGTTTCCAAGTCATTTTCTTCCTCCCTGTGGGCTCTCTTTCTAAGCCTGGGATAACAACACTCATTGTGTTACTGTCAGAATTGGCTGTAAGCCTAGAACCTCTGCTGTCTCCTCAAAGATAACTTTGCATCTCTGAATCTTATCTATTTCAGATGTTGCAATTTCATTCATCAAATTCTGAAGACTTTGGTGGGTGCATTGTTAAGTCCCCTGGCATCCTTTATATAATCAAGTACAATTCTCAAAGGAAGAAACAAATAATGTTTTTCTGACCAAGAGTCATTGCAATGTTTTCAAGTGGAAATTATTCCGTATCAGGAGCAATTAATTTTGACTTGTTGAGCTCAGCAAAGTTTTCCAAAGGAGATGACGTTAGAGTTCACTCTCAAATGAGAACACTTAGAAAGGTAGGTTAGAGAATATGGTATTTCCCAAGTATTAAGAACAACTTGTATCAATTGTACTGAGGGCCTGTACGGTACTGTCTCATGCCAGGAGTAATAAAGTTTAGCCCATGGGGAGTTTAGAAAAGTCCTAAGTCAGAGAGTTCATATCTATCTATCATCGATTGCTTGACTCGTAGTCAGCCTTACACATACAAAGACACTGTATTTGTTATTCAGAATGAATCACTTCACACAAGCAAACCCTTGATCAATGAATTGTCAAAATCACTGCTAAGTATGCATAAAAATATGAGTCATTTCTCTATAAGTTAATAAAGTGTTTCACTGCAGTCAGTAGTCACTGTTTGCATTTATTGAAAAATTATTTTCTGTGTGGGGGGTTATTTTAGAAGACATCTTACAAACTCTAGAAAAGTTGATAATTTCAATGTTTGTTCAACTAAGCAAGTCTACTAGATATAAACAACAGGTCTGAACTGTTCAATATAGTAGTATGGTTTTTACTTCTTCTTAGAAGTTTTCTTTATATATCCTGTGTATTAACCTGGCATAAGATGTGTGTGGTTAGCAAAAACTGTCCTCCCATTATGTAGGTTGATGATTGACTGGTTTTTTTTTGTTCAGAATTTAAGTTTAATTAGTTAAAATCAAATATGATGTAAATCTCTCCCTGGTCATGGTGACACACATCCGTAATGCTACTACACAGTAGTTGACCTAGAAGAATCACATTTTAAAGTCTAATCTAGTCTATAATTTGAGTTGCTCACCAGCCATGATTACATAGGAAGACTCTCTCTAAAATAGTTCCTCCTGACCAAATTGGCTTCATTCCAGAACCACAAAGGTGGTTCAACATATGCAAACTAATAAATGCAATTCACCACATAGAGTCAAGGACACACATCACATAACAATCACAGTAGAGACAGAATAGGCCTTTGGCAAAGTAAAATATTTCTTTGTGTTAATAGTACTAAAGAAACTAGTAATGCAGAGAACACTTTATAATATAATAATAGCTATATATGATGGGTCTGTAGCCCAAATTATACTAACTGTTAAGAAAAGAGAGAGCATTTCTTCTAACTTTATCTGTAATATCCTCTATCTTCTTCTACAATAAAGGTTGCCAAGGTAGCTTACTAGATGAAAGCATTTGTCAAACAATCTTCATGACCTGAATTTAGTCTCCACAACTCAAAAAAAAAATTGTCCTGTGACTGCCATTCACAATAGTCTAAACAGCAACAACAACAAAAATACCTTGGAATAAACTAATCCAATAAGTAAAAGGCTTTTATAATTAAAACTTTAAAACACTGAAATAATTGGAAATGATAGTAGAAGATGGAATTAGAAGAATTCTAATTTTTCTTTTTTTATTAAAACATTAATAGATTTTTTTCCGTTTATTTATTTATTAAAGATTTCTGTCTCTTCCCTGCCACCTCCTCCCCTTTCCCTCCCCCTCCCCCATTCAAGTTCCCCTCCCTTGTCAGCCCATAGAGCTACCAGGGTTCCCTGCAAAGTGGGAAGTCCAAGGACCACCCACCTCCATCCAGGTCTAGTAAGGTGAGCATCCAAACTGCCTAGGCTCCCACAAAGCCAGTACATGCAGTAGGATCAAAAACCCATTGCCATTGTTCTTGAGTTCTCAGTAGTCCTCATTGTCTGCTATGTTCAGGGGGTCCGGTTTTATCCCAGGT
>NW_004949115.1:1442946-1444588 GCF_000317375.1 Microtus ochrogaster
ATAAGTGGGTGCTTTTATATTAGGGGCGTAGATATTCAGGATTGAGACTTCATCCTGATGAATTGTTCCTGTTATGAGTATAAAGTGTCCATCTCTATCTCAATTCTAATTTTTCTAATTCTAGTCCCTCTCGTGGATTAGAAGAATTATATCTACAGGTTTCATGCAACCTCCATCAAACTTCCAGTGCTATTCTTCACAGAAATAGACATTTTAATGTGTGTATTGAAATATAAAAACCCCAGGTGCTCAAAGCACAGTCCTGGGGGTACCACCATACCTGGTTTCAAGTTATAGTACAGAACCATAGTAACAAAAACAGCCTGATATTAACACAAATGCAGACACACAAATTAATGGAATAGAGTAACGGACCCACACATAAACCCATGAAGCTATAACCATATGGTGTTTTTATAAAGATGTCAAAAATATGCATTGTTGAAAAACAGCTCCATAAAAGTAGCTATCCATATGTAGAAGAGTGAAAGTAGATTCTAGTCATGCATTCACCCTGTGGAAAAATCAATTCCAGTTGTACAAAGACCTTAACATAAGGCCAGAAACTTTGAAACTGTTAGAAGATAAAGTAGGGAGAACAGTATAAGATCCAGGCATAGATAAGCACTTTATATTGACTCCAGTAGCTGAGAAAATATTGCCAATGATGGACAAGTGGAATTTCACAAAATTTTGAAAACTGCATGACAAAGGAACCAGTTAATCATCAGCTGAAAAGGCAGTCTCCAGAGAATGCTAACTCCACATAGCCAACACCAAAGAACACAAAAGCCTTTATAAGAAATGAAATAACTGAGTAAATAAATGGGTTGATGAGATGAACAGTTCTCAGAAGGTAAATTTCAAATGACCAGTACCATATGAGAAAATGTTCTAATTCACTAACCATCAGAGAAAGTAATTTAAAATTACGTTGAGAGTCCATCTTGTTCCAGTCAGAATGGCAGTCATTTAATAACAAATGCTGCCCTAAGTGTGAACTGAAAGGAACCCTCAGACACTGCTAGTCGAAATGTAGACTAGTCGAACAACTATGGAAATCATTATGTAGGTTTCTCAAAAATCTAAAAATATATCTGTCATCTGACCCAGTTATACCACCCCTGGTTATATATTCAAACGTCTTGAAGTCAACACACCACAGAAATACATGAAAATTGGTGTTTGCTACAGCACTATTTTCAATAGCTAAATTATCAGGAAACAAAGAAGACAAAGCTTGTAGTGGAAATGTTTTATATATATGAAAAAGTGGGAACTTAGAAGACTAGAGTTATAGGAAAGGATGGGATTACATTATAGCATTTAAAGGAGACTAATGGTTATTGGAATAGGTCAGAATTGGTAACTGGAAAAAAATATTCTCAAAATGCATTATGTACATGTATAAAATATATGCATGTATGAAATCTCCTTATGGGACTAAGTAACATGTGCAACAAATATACATCAATGGAAAAAAGAATAAATGGCATACAAAAATCCTAAAACTCGAAAGATCATCCCCATTGTCTCAGTGTGTGGGTATACCCCTCGCGGTCCTGAGTTCCTTGCTCATGCTCCCCCTCCTTCTGCTCCTGATTTGGACCTTGAGATTCCTGTCCGGTGCTCCAATGTGGGT
>NW_004949115.1:1445199-1456138 GCF_000317375.1 Microtus ochrogaster
AATAAAAAAAATAAAATAAAATAAAAAAAATCCTAAAACTCATGTGAAGTCACTGTATTGAATAGCCAAAACAATTTTGATTAAAAAGAATAATGCTAGAAGAATCATAATATGTGATTTTAAACTGTATACACAATAGAAACATTGACAAATGTAATAAAGCAGAGTACTCAGAAATCCACATAACCCGAGCCACCTGATTTTAGATACCACCTGATTTTAGATAGTAGCGACAAAAATACACATTGGAGAAAAGACAACCTCTTCAACAAGTGATTCTGGGAAAACCAGATGCACATCATGTAGAGAAATGAAACTAGATCACCTCATCCTCCACAAAAATCAGTTCAAAAATAAAAGTCAGAGAGAGTTGGACATCTAGCTCAATTACAGAGCACAGGTCTGGCATTCACAAGGTCCTGGGTTTAATTCCCAGTACCACTAAAATATTAAAAATGTAAGTATAGTCCCACAGTTGCACCAATCACATTTCAGATTTTTAATGGCCAGACGTGGTTAGTGGTTATTTAGCTAATTGGACAGCACTCTTACAGAGCATTTTTATCACAGAAGAAGGTTCTACTAAATTCCTCAATGCCACCCTAGATAATCCATTTAATTATATATCGCTTGTATATGAATGGCCATAAAAAATCATTCACTTTGAAATGAGTGTGTGAATGAATGGATGAGTTAGTATGAAAGTACAGCATCTCAAAGCTATTTGAAACATAAAATGAGTTCCAGGGTAATCACTAAACTGTTTAGAAAGGTGGTTTGAATAGAGTGCCAGGGTCCTGTTTGGAAAGTTAAGTAGGATATTCGTACAGGGCTAAGAAATGTATCGTAGCAAGAGAAAGATTTGGAATAATTGCTGAGGAGGAAATCAGATAGCTCAGAAACAGAGAAGCTGTAGCAATAATCAAATCCATGGCAATACAGAACAGGCAAAGTAAGTAATGAGGTCAGAAGACAAAAAGATTAAATGGATGCCAAGAAGTGGGGTAGAAGGCAGGTCAGAAAGAGCAGTTGAGGACAGAGGCATTGAACTATGCGAAGATAGCTGAATCCTGGGCTCCAAGTTATAAGGACTGGGCAAACTTTCATCCCTGAGATCAAAATCTATTCCGTTCCTAATTATATCTCTGACTTTCAAGAAGGGAGGCTTGTACACTTCTACTGGACACTGTGCTTAGAATGATCTGTAAGTGCATGGAAGAATAGGATTTGGCTCCAACTACAGGTAATTTTCAAAATTTGGAAGGCTGGGGCTTTAAGTGGGTTCAGAACTGAACTTCTGAGAGTAATGGCTCTGGGTAAAGTAAAATACCACATAGAGAAAGCAAGGGTGATAAAAGAAGAACCTATCAAAGGCCAAAGAAATGAAAAGTTAAAAAGAGTAAAGGTCAGTCCCAGAGAGAATATAGTAAGAGGGAAATTTTAAGAGATCCTTATGTTGGCTATAAAGTACATGCTTATATATAATACACACGCATATATTTATATACACACATGTATTTTATATATAATTGTTTTTAGCAGGAGTGAGGAATAGAATTCAGAAACTAGTGGGTCTAATTTAGTTAGAAACTGCAGAGAAATAAAGTGCCAGGTTTCTGTCCTGTTTTCGGAGATATTCTATTGTCCACTCCTAGTTTACAAACTTACTCTCAGTCTGAAGTGGCAATTTTAAAATCTTGTTCCCTTCATATTTTATGGGTTGGGGCTGATGTTTGGCCACAAAGACAATTGAATGTGAGGAGACTATTAGAGGTGGCCATTTTCAAAACCAGAAATCAAGCAGATCTGATGGTTCTCTCGTATCTTCTTAAGTTTAGCCTGACAATAAGATCCTCTCTTGATTAGTTTTTGGCATATTATAGATATCTAAAATTCATTTATACTTTCACCTGTTTTTACACTCAGTGTTCAGACCAGTGCCATCTTTTAAACAAATTTCAAGAATGAGAGCGAGTAAAACTGTTCCTACACAAGTGAACTATAGTGCAATTTCATTTTGAACCACATGGACTTTGAGATCACAGTGTACGGGCTAGAGACAGTCAGCCCAACTGAGTAGTCAACCTTTCTTCAAACCTTCAAGTAGAGTTGGGGCATTATGAGAGTAGGCAACTACTGGATACCAACAATGCATTTGCAAGTGCAGGACTCTCTCCCAGTTCTATGCTAACCCCTTCAGTGGTTCAGATTATTGATAAGTATCTTAGATTTCTGTGTAAGATCAGTCTAAAACCACTATGTATGTACATTGATAATACTTTACAAAAATTGCAAATTTTTATTCCCAAAGCCGTTTCTTGTTCTGATTCATTTTTTCTTTCTACCTCGTGTAACTTCACTCTTCAGCCTCCAGATCCAGTGCCAAGGTATGAGCCAGTCTATTCAAATGTGGACAGCTCTCTTGGCATGCATGAGCAATCAAATGTCCAAAGTAAATTGATGACTAACCATGTGTCCAAGAGATCCACAGAGCTTAGGGAATTAAAAGGCTTATTCTTATGGTTAAACACTGGGAATGCCATGTCATTCCCGTCCACTGATTTTTCTATTATCAGCTGGAAAGCCACCAGCAGAACCCTTGTTCATGTGCCAGGATGCAAACTAGCCCTTCTTTCAAGTCCCACTTTTGTTCTCAGGGTTAAGAATGCCACAACCATTCCAAAAAGAATCTGGATGGCACAGCTAATTGAAGATATAAGGTCATAATTACAGTGCTATAGCATCAGTCTGAATATTCCATAGTTTATTGACTTTTATAATATAAATCTTTGCGTCCTCATAGCATTGTTCACAACTGAACAGAAAAACATCTATACTGTAGCTATTCTTGAAAAGGCAATGAATATTGCTATTATAACTCATATCCTGATGTGCCCAGGTGAGGAAATTAAAGTTCGGAGAGTAGAGGTAACTTGCCCAAGATTACATAGCTTGTAAATCCTAAATCAGATTTTACTCCCATGCCTGTCTTGATTCAGAACAGATGCTCATGACTACTCTCTGAAGATGTCTACTCCCAGCTTAACTAGTGGGAGATGCTTTGAATTTAATTGATTGGAAACTGAAAACACACTACAGAATTTATTCTCTGATGGAGAACTGGACTATACAGTACTATGTTACATGTCAACAATGGTGTGGAGACCCATTGCATAAATTTGTAGCGCTTTTATCATAAGTATTTATTGGGAATCTATTATGTACCATCATATGGAAAGGCAATTGAAAAAGGAAAAGAAACAGAAAATGTTGAAGAACATGTAACCAAAGAAGTAAGACTAGAAAAACCCTTTCTATAACAAAAATTAAACAAAATTTACTGTGTGATCCAGTTGTTTTCAAGCCAAATCATCAGAATACTACCCACAAATTTCAGCAGTCACAAAAAATGAAAAAAAATGAATCTTTGTTTCTCACTCTCATTAAACAACTCTTTGTTTTGGTTTTTCAAGATAGGGTTTCTCTGTGTGATAACTCTGGCTATCCTAGAACTCATTCTGTAAATCAGGCTGGCCTTGAATTCAGAGTTCTGTAGATGGAAGTTTCTGTCCTGCCCAGTTCCATAGCCATTCAGTCCCAACAAAATACATGGAGGCTTGTATTAATTATAAACTAGTTGGCCTATTAGCTCAGGCTTATCATTAACTAGCTCTTACAACTTAAATTAATCCATAATTCTTATCTATGTTTACCCATGTGGCTTGGTACCTTTTATCAGTAAAATGTTCTCATCTTGTTTCCTATGCATCTGGTTAGTGACTGAAAACTGAGCCTTTCCTCTTCCAGAATTCTCCTAGTCTGGTCACTGTACCCATACTTCCTACCTGGCTTCTTGCCAATCAGTATTTTATTAAACCAATACAATTGACAAATCTTTACAGGGTACAAGAGTATTATCTCATGGCATTTCCCCTTTTTTCTTTTCAAATCAAGAACTCTGAATCTAATCTTTGTTTAGCTTTTTTCTGAACCATTATCCATAACAACTTGTAACTAACGCTCTTTAAAAAAAAAGGGAAACATCTATAATCCATTTTTTGGAAATGTGGACATAGTTTTCTAGGATACTTCCTGCTGATTGGGGATGCTGATAATCTTATGGGGACCCAAAGAAAATTTAGGATTATGGTCAAGTCCTTACTGGAGTATTCTGTGAGGCTGGACTACCTCAGCCAGCAGTCTGGAGGTTGTTCTGGATATACAACTCAAAAAAAACTGCAACAGAGTTCCATCTACCTCTGCCTTCTAAGTGCTGGGACTGAAAGTATGTGCTACCACACCCTTAATCCCAACTCATTTAACAACTATGGTTTGTTTTTTTTTTTTTGGTTTTTCAAGACAGGGCTTCTTTGTGTAGCCCCAGCTATCTCTGAACTACCTCTGTAGACCAGACTGGCCTTGAACTCACAGAGATATGTCTGCCTCTGCTGCCCAAGTACTGACATTAAAGGTGTGTGCCGCCACAACCCAGCCATTTAAAAACTCGTAAGTGCTATAAGAGACACTAGGGTGTTACAGAAACAGACACTGTCAAAAGTGGACCTACCTTTGATGGTTTAGATTTCTTTTTTGACTCAAATTCATGATGCAGGGATTACAGGCCTGCACCATCGCCTCTGGACCTAGGTCTTGATTTGAGAAACAAGAGAATGGTCAATTAATGAATTCTGGATGGGCAATGTAGCCTGTGAAGAATGGATGATATTCAGGATTCAGAAACTTGTGGTCTAAGGAACAATAGGGAAGGGATGGTGAGAGCTAGACAGAAAGAAACAAAAGTAACTCAGAGTATTAATGAACCAGCAGAGAGGAAACTCCTTTAAAAAGTTTTAGGAAGTATTACTTTTAGGCGCAGAGAAAAACCAGGGACCAATGACTTAATTAACTGCCATTTGAACAATTTTATTTTTATTTTTACTTTTATAAGCAAAGAGTGTTGAATTGGGATTATGGTTTCAGACAGTTCCAGTCTATGATGGTGGAGTGAAGACAGGGTGACAGGAAGAGTTGCAAGCTTATATTTTAAACAATAGACAGTAAGTAGAGAGGACTACTGAAATGGCATGAGAATTTCTAAAACCTCAAAGCCTCTAGTGCTGTAACTCCTCCATTAAGGCCACACCTCTTAATCCTCCCTGAGTGTTGACCGTTTTCTGTCTCACAGGTCCCATAGCTGTTCAGTCCCAAATAAACACACAGAGGCCTATATTAATTATAAACTGGTTGGCCTATTAGCTCAGGCTTCTTATTAACTCATTCTTACATCTTACATTAACCCATTATTCTTGTCAGGGTTAGCCTCGTGGTTTCATACTTTTCATCAGTGAGGCAGTCTCATCTTGCTTCCTCTCTATCGGGGTCACAAATGCAGACTGAGCTTTCCTCTTCCCAGAATTCTCCTGTTCTCATTGCCCCTTCTCTACTTCCTGCCTGGTTGCCCCACCCATACTTCCTGCCTGACTACTGGCCAATCAGCTTTTATTTAAAATACAAGTGACAGGGTACAGACCATTGTCCCACAGCACTTGGGGACCAAGAGTTCAAACATTTGAGCAACTTCTAAAAGTATAATTCAATGACATTAAAAATAGTCACACTATTTTCCAAATATTTCCATTATCTAGAACTTTTTCATGTTACAAAATGGAAACCAGTTAAGCAGTTACTCCTTGTTACTTCTCCCTCCAGGATCAATACTGATCTCACATCTTTACAAATTTATCACTACTTAATATTCCATATAGCTACATATCTTTTTTTATAGCTACATATCTTAAGTCACTTTCTACTACTGTGATAAAGCCATGACCAAAGCAACATAGGGAGAAAAGGGTTTATTTGGCTCATGTTGCAGGGAGAGGGTCCCTTTGTTTGTCCTAGCCACCCGGCTAGCTTACACCCAAAATAACCACACAGAAGCTGTATTCATTAAAACACTGCTTGACCACTAGCTCTAATTTCTTATTGGCTAATTCTTATATCTTAATTTAACCCATTTCTGTTCATCTGTGTATTGCCACGTGACTGTGGCTTACCGGCGAGATTCTAACAAGTGTCCGTCTTGTTAGACACATACACCTAGTTATGGAGTTGTTGGATGGCATAATCATTCTATGTTCAGTTTACTGCAGAACTGCCGTGTTTCTCCGGAAATCCACTAGGTGTGAAACAAGAGCTGTGAGTTTTGAGTTGAATCCTGGCTTTGTTACTTCCTAGCTGCATGACCTTAATAAATGATATGACTTCTCAGCCTTCTCATTTGCTGCATAAGATGATTTGGGGTACTCTATGGTACAGTGCCTAGACAGACACAATTGTCTGACACACTATAAACACTACATGCCAACTGCTGGAATTAATTTTGCAAGCCTCATCTAAAATATGATATACAGACAAGGACCCCAGTTAAGCAGAGCCACAGCCCTCTTAGTGACTTCCATTTATCCTTGCCCCACCCCATTCTAGAACTCAGGAAGTAATTTGAATTTCAAGAAAAATTTATCTATCCTGGTTTGTTAACCCCTTAATTTTTAAAAATCATTAGACTGTGTGTGACACAGAGAGTATATCTGCTTATATGTGTGTACGTGTATATCACATACACAATCATTTTCCAATGACAAAATCCTTAAACATCTCAAATACCCATGTGGTTGTGATTAAAGAGAAAGGAAATCACACTTCAAGGAGAGACAATGCAGTCCACTACTGAACACTACATATTCTGAACAGACATAGAAGTAAATTCCGCCCCAGGGGTTATTAGCTGCATATTCCTGGACAATTGAGTTCACCCACTCTCTGAGTCTCACTTTCCTCGCTCGCAAATATGAAACCATGACAAGTAATGCCTATCTGCGCTAATTGTTTTGTGAGTCTTAAATATTACCATGTCTTACTGGTAGTCACATAGCAAAAGGGTCACCCTCTCTCTGGTGCTACAGAAATTCCCATGGCTCAAACTGAGCTTGTTTCCCACATACCAAAAGCCATCAGTGGCTCGTGGGAATTAAAGAGTCAAGGGATTTCTTTTAGACCTGAAGGAATATCAAATGATCATAAATATTCTTCCCAAATGAAGTGAAATTCTGCTATAACAAAAGCAGTTCAAGATTCTCAAATGGATCTTTTCAGTTTCCTGCTTATGATGAGTCTCTGTTGGAAGTTATGTTTTTCTAAGAGGGATTAACTTTCCATCTGTACAGATGTTTTCTTCTTGTTAACATCTGTGGTACTCTGTGCACTCAACTTTGATCATTTAATCTGTTGTGTTTTGAGGTATTATTTCTACTTTCGAGCTGCAGGAACTTGTTTAAAACTAGTCAGAAGCAGGATTTGAACCAAGATCTTTTCTAGACCACACTGGTCTTAAAGAATTCCTGAGATTTCTTTTGTGCTGTTGCTTAAGCAGAAACAAAGAAATGAAAAACCAGTTTTCCAGAGTTACTCAGACAGCCAATAATAAATCAGAGACTAGAAACCCATTCAAGGGATGCTAGGTCACATTACTTTCTTGCCTCTGGACAGATGAATAATGCAATGGTCATTGGTTTTAAAGATTAATAAAAGATTGAGGAAAATCTGAAAAATAAGTTCCTCCTATTCCTTAATTCCTTCCATTTGGTCTTCCTTTTTTTCTCACTTACCCTTGAGCCCACTCATAAGGAGACACGCAAACATAAGCAGTCCACAGGGTTCCAATTCTAGCACATTAATGGACATTAACCACTGTGGTGTGTAGTTTTATGTGTTCACTCGGGTAGACTTTGGTTCACTGTTCATTTGAGCAGCAGTCTAGATGTTACTGTGATGAAATTCTATAGAAGAATGAACACTTGAGCTTGTAGACTTTGAAGAAAACTAAGCTCGAAAATATGGGTAGGCCACATTCAATCATTTGAATGCCTGGAGGATTTCCTGAGGAAAAAGAAATTTCGCTTCCAAAATATGTTTGGAGGACTGGAGAGAATACTCAGGATGTAAAACACCCTGCCGTGTAAGCCTGATGACCCGATTTTGATCCCCCCAGATCCCATGTTTAAAAAACAGGGTGCAGTGACAGGCATCTGTCATCTAGTAGTCTGAAGGCAAGATAGGAGGCAGAGACAGGAGAATAGTCTAGAAGTCCACAGGTCATTTAGCCTAGAGTATGCATCCCAGTAGCTGGAACAAAAAGGACACTGCCTCAATAAGGTGGAAGGAGAGAAGACTCTCAAAAGTTGTCCCCTGATTCCAACATGTATGCCATGATGCACATACACCCACACTCCTGTACATATGACAGGCACAATCCAAATGATTTTAAAAATAAAATTATGACACAAAATACCTTTGGATTCTAGCCTCAACTCTATGGCCTTGGACCCCCATACTATTCTGTGGGGTTCAAACTTGCTAGCACCTACATGAATTCAAGGATAGAGCCATTAAACCTGTAGATTTCTCCCAACATCTCTTTTCTCCCGCCACTCTTTTGTTGAAAAAGGTGGATTCTTTTGTCCTATGGGGCTTTCCAAATTTGAGTGTATTGTTTCTTGATCCCCAGATTTACTTAGAAACAAATAAAGAGCTTCTGCACAGCAAAAGAAACTATCAATAGAGTCAATAGACAGCCTGCAGAAGGAAAGAAAACCATTGCCAGTTATATTTCAGACATAGACTTAACATCTAAAATATATAGATAACTGCAAAATAGAAACTAAACACAAAGACCCAAAGCTGCCAGTCAATAAATGGCCCAATGAACTTAACAGTTCAGTTCTCAAAGGAAGAAATACAAATACTCAATAATTTTTTTACATTTTAAGATTATAACATAATTAGATTATTTCTCTCTTCCGTTTTCTTCCCCTAAATCCTACCATATACCCTCCCTGCTTTCTTTTAAACCAGTAGCCTCTTTTTTCATTAATTGTTCTTGCATGTATGTATGTATGTATGTATGTATGTATGTATGTATGTATGTATATATATTCCTAAATATAGCCTGTTCAGTCCATATAATGTTACTTGTAATGTGTTTTTAAGGCTGACCATTTGATTCCAGACAACCAATCAATATGCTCATCCCCAGAGAGGGCCACCTCTGCTCTTCCCAGCTTTCCTCTTTACCTGTAGTTGTTTTTGTGGGGTTGAGACATTGTGGGCAAATTCATTGGTATCCTCCTTGTTTAGCTCATGTTTGGGGAGTGATGCTGGAGAGAATTTATGGGTGTAGTTGGTGATGTTACTAGGAGACACAAGCTCACAAAACACTCTCCAATCCTTTGGCTCTTATAGTCTTTTCTGCCCCCACTTGCACAATGATCCCCAGCACTACATACAAGAGATTTGGGGGGATGTATCCACTGGAACTGTGCTCTACAAGTCTGCATTTGGATTGATTGTGGTTTTCTGTCATGGTCCCTATCTGTTGCAAAGAGAAGTTCCTTGATGAGAGGTGAGGACTGTACTTAATCTGTGGTTATAAAAACAGATGTGTATAGATTGTTGTTAGAGATTATGCTGGTTTAGAAAATAAATGGTTGTAGACTTTCCTCCAATAATGATGACTTCACTAACATTGAATAGTTATCTAGGTTTCCAGTTATCAGGTATAAATTCCCTCTTTTTGAAAGGGTCTTAAATCTGACTAGAGAGCTGTTGGTTATCACCTTGGTGATAACCACTATTGTACCCTTAGGGTTATCATGCCATGCTGGTCACTGTTGTTTTTCATAGACATCATAGCTAAGTAGGACTGTTGTTTGCATGATGCCTTCATAGCTAAGTAGGACTGTTGTTTGCATGATGCCTTCTGGTACCATGAAAGCTAGTCCTTAGTGAATAGCCAATCTGAGCAGTATTAGCCTAGGAACCTCTGGGCCCTGTTTCTAAAGTGCATTGTGTCTACAACAATAGCGACTTACCTTTCACCTCCTTGTTGGGTAGGCAACAAGGGCAGTAGCAAAACAATGCATGTATGGGGAGTCAAAAGCATTCACTATTTATAGCATCAGAAAAATGTAAATTTAAACTGTGTCGAGATTCTCTCCCCCCATAAAAAAGGCTTGAGTAGATATGGGAAAGAAGAACCTAAAGCAACAGTTTTGATGCTGCAAACTGTTATAGCCACCATAAAAACCAGTATGGGAGCTTCTCAAAAGATCAAAACTACAACTATGTCACTTCTGGGCACATATCTATCTATATGAGTGACTCTACTTCACACTACACAGAAACTTTCACGTGGATGTTTATGCCTCCTCAATCCATTCATAATAGTTAAGAAATGAGACCAGCATAGACGTCCACTGTCACAAGAATGGGTAATAAAACAATACAAATATACGATTGAATTATAAAGAAAACTAAATTATAATGTATTTCAGGAGAATGGACAGACCTGGAAAGCATTGTACTAAGTGCGGTAGCTTCGACACAAAGGCATATGTTTTTGTTTTTCCTCAGAGGTAGAGCTCAGCCTTTGTTAAATATGTATATCTAGGTGAGTAAATGTATGAAATGTCCAGGAATCCAGAAAGGAGAGCATGAGAATGGAAAAATAGGCTGTAAGGCAGGGGTTATGAAAGACAATGTAACTAAGTAGAAAGTGGATTACTGGGGCATAATGCAAGGTTACCATGAGAAAAAATAGAGACAAGGAAATAAGGGGGAAACAAGATGAGGGGAGAGAATCCACCAAAATGAAATGCTATATAGAAACCTGTTACTCTGTAAGCTAATTATGAAAAATCAAAATAAGTGACAGTGAGATCGTTCACCTAGTAAAGGCATCTATTACCAAGCCTGCCTACCTGAGTTGGATTACTCAGTACCCAACCACAAGGTAGGAGAAAGCCAACTCCTGCTGGATGTCCTCTGACACTCCATGACATGTGTGCACTTCATACACACACACACACACACACACACACAC